>NC_044314.2:66819443-67087337 GCF_007474595.2 Lynx canadensis
CCAAAGGCGAGAATTAAGAACATTCTCTGTGTCCTGCCATTGGGTTTTTTTAAAAGCTATTTTGAGGTACAATACACATACCATAAAAGTCACCCATTTGCCACGCACAGTTCACTGTCTTTGTGTACACTCGTGCAACCATCACTGCCATCAAGTAGAATGTTTTCATCACCCTGAAAGGAAACCCTTACCCGTTGCCCCCAGCCTCAGGCAACCACCAGTCTACTACTTGGTCTCAGTGGAGTTGCCTCTTGTGAATATTTCATATAAATGGAGTCACACAACGTGTGGTCCCTTGGGACTAGCTAGCTTTACTTAATGTTTTCTGGGTTCATCTGTGTTGGTTACAGCTTATATCAGTGCTTCATTTCTTTTTATTGTCAAACAGTACTCCATTGTGGGCTAAGGCCCTTGTTCATTCATCAGTTGATGGACCTTTGGGTTGTGTCCACTTCTTGCTTATTAATACTGCTGCTTATGAACATTTACTTTTTCTTGTGTGGATATCCGTTTTTAATGTCTCTGCCATCAGATTTTATCCTCTGAGTTAATTGCATTGATTTTACCATCTCTCAGCCATTACTCATGTTGTCCTTACTGTCTTTTTAGTTTCTGTTCCTATTGAGTAAACCTATGTTATTCAGACTTGGCTCACAGTCTCCTTTCCAATGAACTTTCTCTGTTCTCCCATTAGCTTTAACTCTCTTGACACTTGTCATCTAGCCTGTGGAGAACAATTTAGTCCTTTATTTGACATTGTTTTTATTTTTTTCATGACAGGTAATTTCGTCTTCCTAAGTATAAATTTAAGGGATAGTAATATTTGATACGGGTGGTACTTATCCTTGTATAAATTGAAAATACTTTAACTTAACAGTTTTTCCGATAAAATTAAGTACTTTATACCGTATCCATAAATTCTTCTTGGAAACATTGGTATAGCAAAGCTTTTATTCTAAATGTATGCTAAGAAATGAAATACTAAATTGAGGGGTGCCTGGCTGGCTCCAGTCCGATCAGAGTCTGCCTTTGGCTCAGGTCATGATCTCCATGTTCTTGAGATGGAGCCCTGCATCGGGCTTTCTGCTGTCAGCAGAGCCTGCATTGGATCTGTTGTGTCCCTCACGTTCTGCGCCACTCAGACTCATGCTCTATATCAAAAAATAAACGTTAAAAAATGTGTGTATATCTCTATACACACACACACACACACACACACACTTATATAAGTGAAACTATTAATGAAAGCACTTAATCAAATAGAGGAGAAATGTTCAATCAAATGTTTAGGTTTTTGTTTCCCTCTCACTATGAAAAAGCACGCTAAATTTGTCTTTCTTTCTTACACAGCCAGAACTGTGATTTACAGATTTGTAGCACTTTACCAAAGCAAATATCTGGGGACAGCTTTTCTGATATGCTTTTACCACAAACCCTTAATCTCTTCATCAGAGTACATGCTAAAGCAGCCTAACGTAAAGAGTATGGACATGAAATGATTGAGGAACTTTAGTTTCGCAAGACTCGTTTATTTCCATGTCAGTGGCTTTCCCTTGCCTCTGATGGTCATGTAAAGGATCTACTACTGAATCAAAGAGGTGCTATTTGTACCGTAGTCTGTGAGCATTGTTCACTCAGTGGTATAGAGAGGAAGTAAGTTAAAAGGATTATAAGTGGAAAAAAGTACTGTTGGCTAGGGGCATTGGCAAAGTTTTTTGAAGTACTGAGGAGATATTCTGGGCCTCATGCTCCCCATATGCTACCACTTGCGGTGGAATGAAGAATAACTTCAGTATAATTTGTATAGGGGAAAACTTGTATTGGCAGGCCACCTGCCTAAACTATCACATTGCATTGGAACACAAACTACAGCAACAGTAATCATGCTACATGCAGACACTTAGAGCTGACTATGTGCCACGTACCCTTCTAAGTTGTTCATCTCTTATTTCCTAATTTAATCTTCCCAACATCCCAGTGGGGTAGATACTATTATTTATTTTGAGATCATTTTTTTAAGGTCCTTTGTTTTGAGAGAGACAGAGAGACAGAGAGAATGTGGGGAAGGGCATGTAGGGAGAGAGAGAAAAAGGGAGAGAGAGATAGAGAGAGAGAGAGAGAGAGAGAGAAAATCCCAAGCAGGTTCCTCATTGTCCATGCAGAGCTCGATGTGGGGCTTAATTACATGACCCTGTGATCATGTCCTGAGCTGAAATCAAGAGCCAGACACTGAACCGACTGAGCCACTCAGGTGCCCCAGTAGGTGCTATTATTACCTTCATTTTACAGATGCAGAGATTGAGACATGGAAGTTTTAGGTAGTGTGCTCAAGGTCATACAGCTCATAATGAGCAGAACTGGGAAATCAGACCCAGGCATTCTGGCCCCTACTAGGATATTACTTCTCAAATTCTTCCATAAAATATCTTGTTGTCACTGAAAACAGCATGTTCAGTTTTATAATCATGAGAATACCAACGTCATTCACCTATGTGAATGTGTAAAATCATAGTTGATGTGGTGCTTGGAATATGAAAATAGAAATGTTTACCATAAGGTAAATTCTTATATTTCCTCCATTTGACCAATAGATACATTTGTACATTTATGTGATCATATATAATTTAAAAACATTAACGATGTTATGTTTTTGTAGGAGAGTAAGGTTGGTAAACTATTCTGTAAGAGTGTTGAAACATTTCATCTTTGTAGGCCATAGTCTCTGTTGTAGAAGCTGAACTCTTTTGTTATGATCTCAAAGTAGCCATCAATCAGCATGTAGAGGAGAGAGTGGCTGGCTCCAAAAATATTTTACAGCAGCGCTTGGGCGGGTTAGTTGGCTGAGGTCCTGACTCTTAATTTCCACCCAGGTCGTGATCCCAAATCCCACATCATGAGACCAAGCCCCACATCAGGCTTCGCCCTGAGCTTGCAGCCTGCTTACCATTTTCTTTGTCTCTCCCTCTGTCTCTTTTCCCCACTTCTGCATGCTCCCTCTCTCTCTCTCTATCTCTCTCTCAAGTCAAAAAAAAAATAGTTAAAGAAACAGGTGATAGTGTTCTACTAGATTTTCAGTGGTTAAAATTATTTTTTCTCTATTTTAGTTGCAAGAAGAACAGGAACAACATGCAGAGGCCGTAAGATATGCTGAGGAGATAAAAGATCATGTACAAAAGTATAATTTAAACCTCACATAAAATAACTTGTTTATTTATAAAGCAGATAAACAGTGTAGTATGGGGAATGTACTAGTTATGCCAGTATATCATTGTTAAGCTGGATACAAATTCCAGCTTTGAGCTATTTTTAAATGCAGAATTGTGGCATATTATCTCTCAATTTTGCACCTCTTATCCACAAAACACAATGAGAAAAATCGCACAATTCCCAAATCTTCCTCTTGACAAAATTTTAAGAATTTCGGTAATACCCTCATTTGTTCAGAAAGTATGTGATGTTGTTTTAAACTTATGTGTGAGAATAATTACCTTAAGATCTGCATTTTAGGCTACAGGTTAAAAATGTCACGCAAGAAGCAACCATCAAACATCAAGCGGCCCAGATTCAAGATTTTGAGAGCAACGTGATAAAGACAAGATTGGTAAGTCGATCTCTTAATGTCTGTCCTACTGAAAAGGAATCCGTATTTCACTAGTAGTAGTACATAAGAATGTTTTGGATCACATGGAAAGGCCCACTGATCCAAATATTTGGTTGATATTGTTGCTATTTGCTACTAGCGATGGAATTCTTCGATAGAGATGAAGTTGATTGAACTCATAAAGTAATGACCTTTATAGTGAGATTTTCATAAAAACATTGTGAGAATAAAAAAAAAGCAACATTTTATATATACCACATTGAGCATTTGTTTTAGTCCACCTTTGGCTACTGTTAATGCGGCTGTGAACGATGGCATACAGATGTGTGAGTCCCTGCTAATATTTTTCAGCTTGTTTCAAACGTCCCCAATCTTTGAGTGGTCATTTGATCTTGAATTCTGACATTCTCTTGTAATCTCATCCCTTCAGTGAGAGTTTGAGAACGGGTTATTTTAATTTTTTTTCAACGTTTATTTATTTTTGGGACAGAGAAAGACAGAGCATGAAGGGGGGAGGGGCAGAGAGAGAGGGAGACACAGAATCGGAAACAGGCTCCAGGCTCTGAGCCATGAGCCCAGAGCCTGACGTGGGGCTCGAACTCACGGACCGCGAGATCGTGACCTGGCTGAAGTCGGACGCTTAACCGACTGCGCCACCCAGGCGCCGAGAACGGGTTATTTTAATGATGATTTGTTGTAATTTGTAATTACAAGTTTGCAATTTATCCTCTTCGTTACCAATGACCAGCAGATCATTATGCAAACGTCCTTCTCAAAGGAATGGACTTTTCTCCTTGTTGGATTTTGTAAAGGAAAAGAAATGCCAGTGAAAAAGGAGAAATGGCTGCTCTGTCAGGGCCTTACCTAGGAACATATTGCTCCTACCATTGCAAGTTCAGAAGCTCATTTTCTTTTTCCATTCACTTCAGTTAGTCAGACTTTCACAGATTTCACAATTCAATCTCAGAAAAGACTAATGTGCCATTCAGGATTCTCATTTATTGATATGTAGTGAAACCACAACTGTTTTCCAAGCAGAACAGTTAATGTCCTCAAACTCTCACCCTCCTTTGTAGGATTCTCATTGTAAATCCTAACTGGGAGCAATGAGGTAGATACACGGACCAACTCATTTCTGTCAGTCACAAAAGCTATATAATATACATGCCAGTTTCATTAGACAGCTATACCCGTCAGGGGAACTAGAACATTCTGTTGACTGGTCCTTTTTGTGACTGAAGAGATACTGAAAATTACTTCCTTTTCTAGACGTCTTATTAATGAGTCACATTGTATTAGGGAACTTTTCATGCGAGTAACATGATACTCAGTTGATCAGTCTTCTATGAATGAGAGCGATAGGCATTGTCCTGCTACTGTGTCCTGAAGAAATCATTAAGGTCTCAAAAACTAAAATTTGTAAGAATATCCGAAACTGATGAAGCTTATTAAAGAATAACGAGGGATTTTCTGTACATCTCTATAGAAAGGAATTAGGGTTATGGCATGAAATTACCTGTCACTTTAAGGTGTTCCCTGTGAAACAAACACTTAGATAGCTGTCAGCCAACTCAGTCCATAGCTCTGACTTCTCTAGAAGGTCCTTATCTCCTGAATCCCCAAACCAGGGGCTACCTGGGTGAAGACATTTGATGCACACAATTTTGAGGTGAAGAATCTGGATTGGGAAGAAGAGGTAGCTCTAGCCAACTTAACCTTCCTAACAATATAGTCAAGTATGGGTGTGAAAGGAACTTCAGAAGACTTCCGTAAGTTGAAATCTCTATGGACGAAGAAATTACTCAAAAGGAAACAAAGGCAAACCAGTGATCATCCAGCCCTTGTGATAAATGTCGTGTTATAAAGAAAAGCGAGACAAAGTATGCTGGTCAGCATCCTAAGGGTAAGGGTGCCCCCTAAGACTCAATAAGAAAAACACACTCAAAGTAACACTGAAAAGAGTCCAAATAAAATGTACACGATTAGCTGTCTACAAAGGCACTCCATGTCAAGTAATGATTTTTGAGTGCGCGGTTGAGGATGTTGTCTATGAGCACCTAGATGGAAGAGCGAAAAGGACACATGGCCTAGGTAAAGGGGCCAAAGCTGGAAATGTGAATTAGAGAATCTGGTTTTGAAGCCTGAAGAGCAATTCAAAACACAGATAGCAAGGGGCAAGGACTTAATGTCAGGGATTGCCGTCCTTCAGAAATAAGGTGTGGTTAAAAGAGCAGAGGGAGGGCATGGTCATTTTTCTCAGCTGCTGCTGAAAAGTGAAGCAGGATAGAGACCTTAATAAAATTAAAAAAAAAAAAAAGAGGTTCTTGATGACCCTCAAAATGTCTTAGTGGAATGATAGGAGTGAAAGTTAGATTTTAGTGTAAAAGAAGGAAATAAGTGAAGAAACCTTGAATCTGTGGATGAGACGATACATTAAAGAATGTTCGAGTCCACTGCAAGGGGAGAAGCGGTGTGATAGGTGGACAAAGCTTCAAAAGTTAAGCAAATGGTTACTAGAAAAGGAGAAATTGAAATCTTTCTTCCTTATGCAGCTGGTGCTGTGATTTACAGAGGTGTAGCACTTTACCAACGGCAAAGCTCTGGGGCCAGCTTTTCTGATATGTTGTTACCACAAAGCCTTAATCTCCTCATCAGAGTACCGGCTAAAGCAGCCTAATGTAAACAGTGTGGGCATGAAATGATTGAGGAAATTTGGTTTAGCAAGACTCATTTATTTCCATGTCAGTGGCTTTCCCTTGCCTCTGATGGTCATGTAAAGCATCTATTACTCAATGGAAGAGGTGCTATTTGTACCGTAGTCCATGAGTATTGTCCACTGAGTAGTATAGACAGGGAGTTAGTTAAAAGTATTATAAGTGGGGAAAAAAAAGTACTGTTTGCTAGTGGCATTGGCGAAAGTTGTGTGAAGTACTGAGGAGAGATTCTGGGCCTCATGCTCCCCATTTGCTGCCACTTGCGGTGGTATGAAGAATGACTTCAGTATAATTTGTATAGGGGACCACTTGTATTGGCATGCCACCTGCCTTAACTATCTCATTGTATTGGAACGCAAAATACAGCAACAGTAATCATGCTAAATGCATACACTTAGAGCTGACTATGTGCCACGTACCCTTCTAAGTTGTTCACGTATTATTTCCTAATTTTATATTCCCAAGATCCCAGTGAGGTAGATCCTATTATTATTTATTTTTCAGATCACTTTTATAAGATTCTTTATTTTGAGAGAGAGAGAGACAGAGACAGAGAGAGAGACAGAGAGAGATTGTGGGAAGAGCAGGTAGGGAGAGAGAGAGAGAGAGAGAGGGAGAGAGAGAGAGAATGCCAAGCAGGCTCCTCGCTATCCACGCAGAGCTCGATGTGGGGCTCAATCACGTGACCCTGAGATCATGTCCTGAGCAGAAATCAAGAGCCAGACGCTGACCCGACTGAGCCACCTAGGTACCCCAGTAGGTGCTGTTATGACTTTCATTTTACAGATTTAGAGACTGAGACACGGAAGTTTTAGGTACTGTGCTTAAGGTCATACAGCTCATAACCAGCAGAATTGGGAATTCAGACCCAGGCTTTCTGGCTCCTACTAGGATACTGCTTGTCAAACTCTTCCATGAAATATCTCGTTGTCACTGAAAACAGCATGTTCAGTTTCATAATCACGAGAACAGCAATGTCATTCACCTATGTGAATATTGAAAATCATAGTTGATATGGTGCTTGGAATATGAAAACAGAAATGTTTACCATAAGGTAATTCCCTATATTTCCTCCATTTGACCAGTAGATACATTTGTATGTTTATCTCATCATATATAATTTATAAACATTAACAACGTTATGTTTTTGTAGGAGAGTAAGATTGGTAAACTATTCTGTACCAGTATTGAAATGTTTTCGGCTTTGTAGGCCATAGTCTCTGTTGTAGAAGCTGAGCTCTTTTGTTATGACCTAAAAGTAGCCATCATTCAGCATGTAGAGGAGAGTGTGGCTGGGTCCAATAAGATTTTAGTTACAGGGGTGCTTAGGCGGCTTAGTTGGTTGAGCGTCCTGACTCTTAATTTCCACTCAGGTCATGATCCCAAACCCCACATCATGAGACCGGTCATGAGACCGAGCCCCACATCAGGCTTCACCCTGAGCTTGCAGCCTGCTTACCTTTTTCTCTGTCTCTCCCTCTGACTCCCTTCCCACTTGTGTGTGCTCTCTCCCTCTCTGTCTCTCTTTCAAGTATAAAATAACAAAAAAAAAAACATTTAGTTACAGAAACAGGTGATGGTGTTCAACTAGATTGACAGTATTTAAAAGTATTATTTTTTCTTTATTTTAGTTACAAGAAGCACAGGAACGACATGCAGAGGCCGTAAGATACGCTGAGAAGATTAAAGATCATATGCTAAAGTATAATTTAAACCTCACAGAAAATAACTTGTTTATTTATAAAGCAGATAAGGAGTGTACTATGAGAAATGTATTAGTTATGCGAGTATATCATTGTTAAGCTGGATACAAATTCCAGCTTTGAGCTATTTTGAAATGCAAAATTTTGGCATCTTATCTCTCAATTTTGCACCATTACCACAAAACACAACGAGAAAATTGGCACAATTGCCAAATCATCCTCTTGATACAATTTTAAGAATTTCTGTAATACCCTCACTTGTTCAGAAATTACACGATACAGTTTTAAAATTATGTGTGAGAATAATTATCTTAAGATCTGCATTTTAGGCTAAAGGTTAAAAATGCCAGGCAAGAAGCAACCATCAAACATCAAGCGGCCCAAATTCAAGATCTTCAGAGCAACTTGCTAAAGGCAAGTTTGGTAAGTCGATCTCTTAATGACTGTCCTACTGAAAAGGAATCCTTATGTCACCAGTAGAAGTACATAAGAATGTTTTGGATCATATGGAAAATTTCACTGATCAAAATATTTGGTTGATATTGTTCCTGCTTGCTATTAGTGATGTAATTCGTCTATATAGGTGATGTTGATTGAATTCATAAAGTGATGATGTTTGTAGTGAGATTTAAATAAAAATATTGTGAGAATCTAAGAAGAGCAACATTTTATATATACCACAGTGAGCATTTGGTTTAGTCCTCCTTTTAGCTATTGTATATAAAGGTGTTGTGAACATTGGCATACAGATGTGTGAGTCCTTGCTAATATTTTTCAGCGTGTTTCAAACGTCCCCAGTCTTTGAGTGATCATTTCATCTTGCATTCTAACTTTCTGTTGTAAACCCAACCCTTTAGTGAGAGTTTCAGAAAGAGTTCTCTTAATGATGATATGTTGGAATTTAAAATTACAAATTTGCCACTTATTCTCTTCATCAACAGCAGGTCATTATGCAAACGTCCTTCCCAAAGAATAGAGTTTTCTCTTTGTTGGAATTTGTAAAGGAAAAGAAATGCCAGTGAAAAAGTGGAAATGGCTGCTCTGTCAGGGCCTTACCTAGTAACATAGTGCTCCTACCATTGCAAGTTCAGAAACTCATTTTTTTTTCATTCAGTTGAGTAAATCAGCCTTTCAGAAATTTCCCAATTCAATTTCAGAAAAGACTAATGTGCCATTCAAGATTCTAATACATAGATATGTAGTGAAACCACAACTGTTTTCCAAGTGGAACACTTAATGTCATCCCACTCTCACCCTCCTTTGTAGGATTCTCATTGTAAATCCTAAGTGGGAGCAATGAGGGTGATACAATGACCAACTCGTTTGTGTCAGTCACAAAAGCTATATAATATACATGCAAGTTTCATTAGGCAGCTATACCCATCAGGGGAACTAGAACATTGTGTTGACTGGTCCTTTTTATGACTGAAGGGACATTGAAAACTACTTTCTTTTCTATACGTCTTATTAATGAGTCACATGGTAATAGGGAACTTTTCATGCGAGTAATATGACACTCTGTTGATCAGTCTTCTATGAATGAGAGTGCTAGGCATTGTCCTGCTACTGTGTCCTAAAGAAATCTTTAAGGTCTCAAAAACTAAAATTTGTAAGGATATCCGAAACTGATGAAGCTTATTAAAGAATAATGAGGGATTTTCTGTACATCTCTATAGAAAGGAATTAGGGTTATGGCATGAAATTACCTGCCACTTTAAGGTCTTCTCTGCGAATCACAAACTTAAGATTGCATTCGGCCAACTCAGTCCATAGTTCTGACTTCTCTAGAAGGTCCTTATCTCCTGAATCCCCAAACCAGGGGCTACCTGGGTGAAGACATTTGATGCACAAAATTTTGAGGTGAAGAATCTGGATTGGGAAGAAGAGGTAGCTCTAGCCAACTTAACCTTCCTAACAATAAAGTCAAGTATGCATCTGAAAGGAACTTCAGAAGACTTCCGTAAATTGAAATCTCTATGGACTAAGAAATTACTCAAAAGGAAACAAAGGCAAACCAGTGATCATCCAGCCCTTGTGATAAATGTCGTGCTATAAAGAAAAGCGAGCCAAAGTATGCTGGTCAGCATCCTAAGGGTAAGGGTGCTCCCTAAGACCCAAGAAGAAAAACACACTGAAAGTAACACTGGAAAGAGTCCAAATAAAATGTACACGATTAGCTGTCTACAGAGATACTTCATGTCAAGTAATGATTTTTGAGTGTGCGGTTGAGGATGTTGTCTATGAGCACCTAAATGGAAGAGTGAAAAGTACACATGGCCTAGGTAAAGGGGCAAAGCTGCAAATGTGAATTAGAGAATCTGGTTTTGAAGCCTTAAGAGCAATTCAAAACACAGAGAGCCAGGGGCAAGGACTTAATGTCAGGGGTTGCCGTCCTTCATAAATAAGGTGGGGTTAGAAGTGCAGAGGGAGGGTATGATCATTATTCTCAGCTGCTGCTGAGAAGGGAAGCAGGATAAAGACCTTAATAATTTTTTTGTTTAAAAAAAGGTCCTTTATGACCCTCAAATTTTCTTAGTGGAATGATTGGAGTGAAAGTTAGATTTTAGTGTAAAAGAAGAAAAAAGTGAAGAAAACTTGAATCTGTGGATGAGATGATACATTAAAGAATGCTCGAGTCCACTGCAAGGGGAGAAGCAGCGTGATAGATGGAGAATGTTTCAAACTTAAGCAAATGGTTACTAGAAAAGGAGAAATTGAAATCTTTCTTCCTTATGCAGCCAGTGCTGGGATTTACAGATTTGTAGCACTTTACCAACTGCAAAGCTCTGCGGCCAGCTTTTCTGATATGCTGTTACCACAAAGTCCTAATGTCTTCACCAGAGTACCTGCTAAAGCAGCCTAACGTAAACAGTATGGGCATGAAATGATTGAGGAACTTTAGGTTAGCAAGACTTCATTATTTCCATATCAGTGGCTTTCCCTTGCCTCTGATGGTCATATAAAGCATCTACTACTCAGTCTAGGCGGTGCTATTTGTACTTTAGTCCGTGAGCATTGTCCACTGAGTAGTATAGAGAGGCTGTTAGTTGAAACTATTATAAGAGGAAAAAAAAAGTACTGTTGGCTAGTGGCATTGGTGAAAGTTGTGTGAAGTACTGAGGAGAGATTCTGGGCCTTATCCTCACCATTTGCTGCCACTTGTGGTGATATGAAGAATAACTTCAGTATAATTTGCATACGGGGCCACTTGTATTGGCATGCCACCTGCCTAAACTATCTCATTGTATTGGAATGCAAAATACATCAAGAGTAATCATGCTAAATGTATACACTTAGAGCTGACTATGTGCCATGTACCCTTGTAGGTTGTTCATGTATTATTTCCTAAATTTATATTACCAAGATCCCAGTTAGGTAGATACTATTATTATTTATTTTGAGATAATTTTCTTAAGGTTCCTTATTTTGAGAGAGAGAGAGAGAGAGAGAGAGTGAGAGAGAGACAGATTGTGGGGAAGGGAAGGTAGGGAGAGTGAGAAAGAGGGAGAGAGACAGAGAGAGAGAGAGAGACAGAATTCCAAGCAGGCTCCTTGCTGTCCATGTAGAGCCCGATGTGGAGCTTAATCACGTGACCCTGAGATCATGTCCTGAGCAGAAATAAAAAGCAACACGCCGAACCGACTGAGCCACTCAGGTGCCCCAGTAGGTGCTGTCATTACCTTCATTTTACAGATGCAGAGACTGAGACATGGAAGTGTTAGGGTGTGTGCTCAAGGTCATAGAGCTCATAACCAGCAGAATTGGGAATTCAGACCCAGGCTTTCTGGCTCCAACTAGGATACTGCTTGTCAAACTCTTCCATGAAATATCTCGTTGTCACTGAAAACAGCATGTTCAGTTTCATGATCACGAGAATAGAAATGTCATTCACCTATGTGAATATTTAAAATCATAGTTGATGTAGTGCTTGTAATGTGAGAACAGAAATGTTTACCATAAGGTAATTTCCTATATTTCCTCCATTTGACCAGTAGATACATTTGTATGTTTATCTGATCATATATAATTTAAAACCATTAACAACGTTATGTTTTTGTAAGAGAGTAAGTTTGGTAAACTATTCTGGAAGAGTATTGAAACATTTTCGGCTTTGTAGGCCACAGTCTCTGTTGTAGCAGCTCCACTCTGCTGTTATGACCAAAAAGTAGCCATCAATCAGCATGTAGGGGAGAGTGTGGCTGGGTCCAATAAGATTTCAGTTACAGGGGCACTTGGGTGGCTTTGTTGGTTGAGCATCCTGACTCTTAATTTCTGCTCAGGTCATGATCCCAAACTCCACATCATGAGACCGGTCATGAGACCGAGACCCACATCAGGCTTCACCCTGAGCTTGGAGCCTGCTTACAAGTTTCTCTGTCTCTCCCTATGACTCCCTTCCCCATTCGGGTGTTCTCTCTCTCTCTCTCTCTCTCTCTGTGCCTCACTAAGTCAAAAATAATAATAATAATAATAACATTTGGTTACAAAAACAGGTGATGGTGTTTTGCTAGATTGTCAGTAGTTAAAATTATTTTTTTTCTTTATTCTAGTTGCAAGAAGCAAAGGATCGAGAGGCAGAGGCCATAAGATATGCGGAGAAGATGTAAGATCATATGCAAAAGTATAATTTAAACCTCACAGAAAATACCTTGATTATTTATACAGCAGATAAGCAGTGTAGTACGAGAAATATACTTGTTATGCCAGTATATTATTGTTAAGATGGATACAAATTCCAGCTTTGAGCTATTTTGAAATGCAAAATTGTGGATATTATATCTCAATTTTGCACCTTATCCACAAAACACGAGAAAAATGGCACAATTCCCAAATCTTCCTCTTGATACAATTTAAAGAATTTCTGTAAGACCCTCATTTGTTCAGATATTATATGGTATTGTTTTACATTTATGTGTGAGAATAATTATCTTAAGATCTGCATTTTAGGCTAAAGGTTAAAAATGCCAGGCAAGAAGCAACCATCAAACATCAAGTGGCCCAAATTCAAGATCTTCAGAGCAACTTGCTAAAGGCAAGTTTGGTAAGTCGATCTCTTAATGATTGTCCTGAAAAGGAATCCTTATGTCACTAGTAGTAGTACATAAGAATGTTTTGGCTCATATGGAAAATTTCACCGATCAAAATATTTGGTTGATATTGTTTCTGCTTGCTACTAGTGATGTAATTCTTCTATATAGATGAAGTTGATTGAATTCATAAAGTAATGATGTTTGTAGTGAGATTTAAATAAAAATATTGTGAGAATCTAAGAAGAGCAACATTTTGTATATACCACAGTGAGCATTTGGTTTAGTCCTCCTTTTGGCTCTTGTATATAAAGGTGCTGTGAACATTGGCATACAGATGTGTGAGTCCCTGCTAATATTTTTCAGCGTGTTTCAAACGTCCTCAGTCTTTGAGTGATCATTTCATCTGGCATTCTGACTTTCTGCTGTAAACCCAACCCTTTAGTGAGAGTTTCAGAAAGAGTTCTTTTAATGATGATATGTTGTAATTTATAATTACAAATTTGCAACTTATTCTCTTCATCAACAATGACTAGCAGGTCATTATGCAAACGTCCTTTCCAAAGAATAGCCTTTTTTCTTTGTTGGATTTTGTAAAGGAAAAGAAATGCCAGTGAAAAGGGAGAAATGGCTGCTCTGTCAGGGCCTTACCTAGTAACATAGTGCTCCTACCATTGAAAGTTCAGAAACTCATTTTTTTTTTCCATTCACTTGAGTTAATCAGCCTTTCAGAGATTTCAGAATTCAATTTCAGAAAAGACTAATGTGCCATTCAAGATTCTAATTTATGTAGTGAAACCACAACTGTTTTCCAAGTGGAACAGTGAATGTCATCCCACTCTCACCCTCCTTTGTAGGATTCTCATTGTAAATCCTAAGTGGGAGCAATGAGGTAGATACACTGACCAACTCGTTTGTGTCAGTCACAAAAGCTATATAATATACATGCAAGTTTCATTAGGCAGCTATACCCGTCAGGGGAATTAGAACATTGTGTTGACTGGTCCTTTTTGTGGCTGAAGAGACATTGAAACTTATTTTCTTTTCTAGACGTCTTATTAATGAGTCACATAGTAACAGGGAACTTTTCATGCGAGTAACATGATACTCGGTTGATCAGTCTTCTATGAATGAGAGTGCTAGGCATTGTCCTGCTACTGTGTCCTAAAGAAATCATTAAGGTCTCAAAAACTAAAATTTGTAAGGATATCCGAAACTGATGAAGCTTATTAAAGAATAACGAGGGATTTTCTGTAGATCCCTAGAGAATGGAATTAGGGTTATGGCATGAAATTATCTGCCACTTTAAGGTGTTCCCTGTGAAACAAACACTTAGATAGCTTTCAGCCAACTCAGTCCATAGCTCTGACTTCTCTAGAAGACCCTTATCTCCTGAATCCCCAAACCATTGGCTACCTGGGTGAAGACATTTGATGCACATTTTTTGGGGGGGGGTGTTACTCTTTTTGTTGTATCTTTAGTTTTATTTTTGTTTAATTTGCATCCCAATTAGTTAGCATTTAGTGAAGCAATGATTTCAGGAGTAGATTCCTTAATGCCCCTTGACCATTTAGCACATCCCCCCTCCCACAACCCCTCCAGCAACCCTCAGTTTTTTCTCCATATTTATGAGTCTCCTGTTTGTCCTCCCCCCTGTTTTTATATTATTTTTGTTTCCCTTCCCTTTTGTTCATCTGTTTTGTCTCTTAAAGTCCTCATACTAGGGAAGTCATATGAGTTTTGTCTTTCTCTGATTAATTTCACTTAGCATAATACTCTCCAGTTCCATCCACGTAGTTGCAAATGGCAAGATTTCCTTCTTTTTGATTGCCGAGTAATACTCCATGGGAAAAATATATATATATATATAAAACATCTTCTTTTTTTATTTTTTTAACATTTTACTCATTTTTGAGACAGGGGAGACAGAGCGTGAACAGGGGAGGGTCATAGAGAGGGAGACACAGAATCTGAAACAGGCTCAAGGCTCCCAGCTGTCAGCACAGAGCCCAATGCGGGGCTCGAACCCACGAACCGTGAGATCGTGACCTGAGACCAAGTCAGAAGCTTAACTGACTGAGCCACCCAGGAACCCCAAACATCTCCCTTTTAACGTGATTATTATCCATTTCTGTATCGTCTTTAAAGAACTAATCCATTCTTTTGCGCGTTTTTATATTGGATTGTCTTTTCATTATTGGAAGAGTTATTTAAATGTCCTACATGCAAATCCCTGAGCAGATATGGGATTTTCAGGTATTTTCTCCTAGTTAGTCACTTGCCTTTTCACTTTCTTGATGGTGATATTTGAAGCATAGTAGTTTTTAATTTTGATGAAGTAAACTTAATCTGCTTTTGTCTTTTGGTGTCATGTCTAAGAATCCATTGTCAAATCCAGTCACAAACATATACACATAAGCTTTTTTCTAAGAGTTTTATCATTTTAGCTCTTAGATTTTAAGTTAATTTTGTATATATGCTATGGGGTAGAGGTCTGATTTTATTGCTTTGCATGTGGATATCCATTTGTCCCAGTACCGTTTGTTACAAAGACTAGTCTTATTCCATTTAATTGCCTGTCACCCTTGTGGAAAATCAGTTCACTATAATGTGAGAATTTATGTTTAGATTCTCAATGTTAATACATTGATCTATATGTCTGTCCTTATGCCAGTACCATATCAAATTTTATGAAAACTTTTTCCTAGTTATCTTGCAAATTACCAGTCACTTATGTAATAATAAAAAGTCAATGTAGTAGAACTAAACTTTGCTCCTATAGAGATTTTTGTTTCTTGAAGGACCCTTTTGCCAGCCTTTGCCTTGCTGACCCCATGACTCGATGTGAAGTCAGGCTCAAAAAGATAAAATGCTCTTTCTTTAGTGTGTTCAGACTTCTATTTATTTATTTATTTATTTATTTATTTAATTTATTTATATTTATATATTTTTTAGAGCGGGCACAAGCAGGATGGGGGGCTGTGTAGGGAGAGAATGAGAGAGAGAGAGAGGGAGAGAGAGAGAGAGAGAGACGAGAGAATTTTTAGCAGGCTTCACACTTAGTGTGGAGGCTGACAGGGGTCTTGATCCCATGACCCTGGGATCATGACCTGAGAGGTTGAGGCTCAACTGACTGAGCCACCCAGGTTCCCTGCCTGTGCAAACTTTTAGTGTCTCAGTCAGTGCTGCCCACTTTCATTTCCATCAAATCTTGGCCATAGGATCTCTTGACTCAGTCTACTAACGTTTACTTCATTATATTTTATTATCTCATTATAATGCATAGACTCATCCATAGTTTTCACCATCTAGGAAGGAAAAGATTAACTCTAGGCTATTCCTCTTTCCTGTTAAGCAATCTTGCTAACCCGTCATCTTGCAATTCACAATGAGATCCTCTTCTGACCTGGTTCTTGTGTGTAACACTGGTGTTAATCCTGTTCTTGGCACAGATCATACTTTCTTGGAAAACACAGCAGCCTGTTTCCCCTTCTTTCACTTGAATAGAAAGATATGCTTAGCTATATGTTTTAGCTCAGCGTATAATTAATGGAATAAACATTATATCATTAAAATAATACAGCTGTACAAATTGCGGTAGTATTAAGTTGATTTATCAGAGACAAATACTACATTGGTAATTTGAATGACAACAAACTTTTGAAGCCAACTTGTATGATATGGAGAAGCATTGTGGGACAACACAAAGATGAAGTGATCTTACCTCCCCACACAAAGAAGGTTGGAGTAAGGTAAAGGAGAATGTGGAGTTAATTTAAGTAGTGCTAAAGGACAGTACATTTGTTTTGCTACTGAAAAGATGAAAAATGATTCCATGACATTCTCTTTATTTCCCCACTGAGGAAAGGAGAATGAAGATTGAGTATTCAATGGATTAAAAAATACTCAAAGCTGCCTATTTCCTTTCATTGAAATCAGACCAAAGGCCCAATTTTGGTTATCAAATTGACTCTTTCTAGTTTTTCAACTATTGTGCTTCAAATCGTATGTCTCTGTGCTTCTACCTTAACTTGAGGGGACATTCTAAAGAGGCATTCCTGCCTACTTGTAAGAATTGTTGGAATTGAAGGGAATCTTAGAAAAAGATCTTAGAGACAGGAAGAAGGCAGAGGAGTAGGAGGACTCTAGGCTTGCCTCATCCCACGAATACAACTAGATAACGATCAGCTCACCCTAAAAACCCCAGAAATCGACCTGAAGACTGACAGAACAAACTCCACAACAAAAGGGAGAGAAGAGGGCACATCAAAGAAGTTCCTTGATGCAGAAATGTCGACTAGAAGAGAAACAGATCCTGGGTTCTGCAGAGGGGAGGGAGTCGAGGTTGTGGGTAAGGGTGAGAGAGAGAAACGCACAGGGGAACACACAAAGAGAACATTTCCCCATAGCCACTGGCTTGGAAAACAAGAGGGCCTGCATTTCGTGAGTTCTTGCAACCAGTAGTGCGTAAAGTCTGGAGTTTTCAAGGGCATCCGATTTAGCTGGTTTAGAGCCCTGAGGTACTCCACTGCTCATGGACAGAGAGCAGGCAAACAACGTGGGGGCATATAGCATGGGTACAGTGGTCTGAAGAGTGCCTGGGGCACACAGTGGGGAGATTAGTTGCTCTTCTCAGAGCACGTCCCTCAGAGGCAAAGTTCAGAGAGACCTGTCTGTAGGAACAAAGCCGCTGGCTGCCACCATCTCCTTCTCCTGCCCCTCACCACAAACATAAAGCCACCTGCAGGAAGCAGTGCATTGCTAACACTGGTTACCTAACTTGCTTACACCAAACACCACCCCCTTGCACACTGGTGGAACGACCTTTCTCAATCACTCTTGCTTGAGTTCCAGCACAGCAGACCCCTCCCCCAGAAGACCAGGACAAATGCCTGCCCACACCACATCTCCCAACCAGAGAGTTTCCCTTGGCCTCAGTTCCAGTAGAGGTGGTGACAGGTCTCATTCCATAAGCAGACCATAGCACACCTAGTTAAAACCCGCTACATTCAGGCCAGGGACCAAACACTCACCAGACCAGGCGACGAGAGCCTCTGCAGACGACTGGCCTAAAGGATAGCATAGCCAGAACACAAGAGCAGAACACATGCAGCACACACTGGTGACACTCCCTGAAGTGCTAGACCCTGGGCATTACACGACGTCTTTTTCCTAAGTCCATTACTTTCGGGAGCAGGTGACATAACTGGCTTCTCTAACACACAGAAGCTGGCAGATACTTAGACAAAATGAAAAGACAGAAGCATTTATCCCAAATGAAAGGACAGGATAAGGCCATGGTCAGAGACCTAAATGGGACGGATGTAAATAACACGCCTAATGGAGAATTTAAAACCATGATCATAAGGATATTCACTGGACTTGAGAAAAGAATGGAAGACATCCGAGAGACCCTTACCACAGACATAAAAGAGTTGAAGAATCAGAGATGAAGAGTGCAGTAAAAATGAACAGCAAGCTGGAAGAAGCAGAGGAACAAATTAATGACCTAGAAGACAGAGTAATGGAAAGCAGTGAAGCTCAAGAAGACAAAGAAGAATTATCCAATGCAAGAATAGACTTAAGGCACTCGGTGACTCCGTCAAATGTAAAAACATTCATATGATAGGAGTCCCAGAAGAAGAAGACAGAGAGAAGGGGACAGATAATTGATTTGAAGACACAATAACTGAAAAACTCCATAATGTGGAGAAGAACACAGACATCCAGATCCAGGAGGCACAGAGAACTTCCATCAAAATCAACACCCAAGACATACTGTAATTAAATTTGCAAAATATACTGCTAACATCTTTTTTTGTTTTAGTGTTTTGTTTTTTGCTTTTTTTTTTATTTCCGTGACAAAACGCAGACACAAGCAGGGGAGGGGCAGAGAGAGAGAGAGTGAGAGAGAGAGAGAGAGAGAGAGAGAGAGAATCCCAGGCACTCTCTGTGCTGTCAGCGCAGAGCCCACCGGAGGGCTTAAATGCACGAACTGCGAGGTCACGACTTGAGCTAAGATCAAGTCATGCTTCACAGACTGAGCCACGCAGGTGCCCCACTGCTACAAATCTTAAAAGCAGCAAAATAAGTCATTCACTTCCAAGGGAAAACCCACAAGGCTAGCAGGAGATTTTTCAACCGAAACTTTGCAAGGCAGAAGGAAATGGCATGATATATTCAAAGTGCTGAATGAGAAGAATCTGCAGCCAAATATACTCTATCCAGTAAGGCTATCATTCATAATAGAAGGAGAGATAAAGAATTTCTCAAACAAAAATGGAAGGAGTTTGTGACCACTAAATCAGCCTGTAAGAAATATTATCGGGGACTCTGAGTGGAAAGGAGAGATCAAAAGTGACAGTATAAAGGCAGGAAATGTAAAAGCAGTAAAAATGTATATTTCTGTAAAAAAAAAAAACCCTCAAGGAATGCCCCCAAAAAGGATATACAATATAATAGCTTATCAAAACATGGGGAGGAGAAAAAAATGAGCTCTAACTTAAGTGACCATCAATTTAATATAGACTGCTACACACAGAAGAGGTGATATACAAATTAATGCTTATCATATAACAAAACCCACTAATAACCATGCAAAGAATAAAGAGAAAGAAATCCAAATATATCATTAAAGCAAATTAGAAAGACATCAAAGAGAGAAAAACAATAAAGGATTTAGAAAATCTCCAGAAACAACCACAAAACAAGTAGTAAAATGACAATAAATACATACCTGTCAATAATTACTTTGTATATTAATGGAATAAACACTCCAAACAAAAGACCTAGGGTGACAGGATGGATTAAAAAACAAGAGCCATCTGTATGCTGCCTATAAAAACCTCATTTTAGACATAAAGACACCTGCAGATTGAAAGTGAGGGGATGCTTGCACTGTTGGTGGTAATGCAAACTGGTGCAGCCACTCTGGAAAACAGTGCGTAGGTTCCTCAAAACAATTGAAAATCGAACTACCCTACGACCCCTCAATAACACTACTGGGAATTTATGCAAAGGATACAGGAGTGCTGATTCATAGGGGCACATGTACTCCAATGTCTATAGCAGTGCTTTCAACAATAGCCAAATTGTGGAAAGAGCCTAAATGCCCATCAACTGATAAATGGATAAAGAGATGTGGTTTATATATACACTGAAATACTACCTGGCAAGGAGAAAGAGTGAAATCGTGCTATCTCTTGCAATATGGATGGAACTAGAAGGTATTATGCTACATGAAATAAGTCACAGAAAGACAGATATCATATGTTTTTGCTCCTATGTGGAACTTGAGAAACGTAACAGAAGACCGTGGGGGAAGGGAAGGGGAAAAATAGTTACAGAGAAGGAGAGGGGCAAACCATAGGAGACTCTCGAATGCAGAGAACAAATAGAGGGTTGATGGGGGGCGGTGGGTAAGAAGGGAAAGTGGGTGGTGGGCATTGAGGAGGGCACTTTTGGGGATGAGCCCTGGGTGTTGTCTATAAGTGTGAACCACGGGAATCTACTCCCAAAACCAAGAGCACACTATACACACTCTATATTAGCCAAGTTGACAATGAATTCTATTTAAAAAAAAAATGAAAGCGAGGGGATGGAGAAAAATTTATCACGTTAAAAGAAAAAATAGCGATACTTTTGTTAGACAAAAGAGTCCTTAAAACAAAGACTGTGGGGCACCTGGGTGCCTCAGTCATTTGAGCGACCGACTAGGTCTTGGCTCAGGTCATGATCTTATGGCTGGTGGCTTTGAGCCCCATGTTGGGCTCCAGGCTGACAGCATGGAGGCTGCTTGAAATTTTCTCTCCCCCTTTCTATGTCCCTCCCCAACTCTCTCTCTCTCCAAATAAATAAACCAAAAACAAAGACTGTAGCAAGAGCCAAAGAATGCTACTGTATCATAATAAAGGGTACAATCCAATAGGAAGATCTAACAATTGTAAATATTTATGCACCCACCATGAGAGCACTCAAGTACATAAAACAATAACCAACATAAAGGAACTAATTGATAATAAGACAGTAATAGGGTACTTTAACACCCCATTTACATCAACACATCTTAACAAAAAAAATCACCAAAAAATACATCTTAACAGAAAATCACCAAAGAAACAATGGCTTTGAGCCATACGAGAAAGACAGATATCATATGTGTTCACTCTTATGTGGATCCTGAGAAACTTAACAGGAATCCATGGGGGAGGGGAAGGGAAAAAAAAGATGTTAGTGTGGAAGAGAGCCAAAGCATAAGACACTCTTAAAAACTGAGAACAAACTGAGGGCTGATGGGGGTGGGAGGGAGTGGAGGGTGGGTGATGGGTATTGAGGAGGGCACCTGTGGAGATGAGCACTGGGTATTGTATGGAAACCAATTTGACAAAAAATTTCATATGTTTAATAAAAAAAAAAAAAAGAAAAAGAAACAATGGCTTTGAATGACAGAGTGGACCAGATTGGATTTAAGAGATTTTTTTTCAGAACGTTCCATCTTAAAACAGAATACACGTTGTTTTCAACTATACATGGACTATTCTCAAGAATGGATAAAAAAAAAAGGCCTTAAATATTAAAAACAATACATGCAGGTTAAATAACGTGCTACTACACTGGAATGGGTTAAGCAAGAGATACAAGAAGAAACTTAAAAAAATACGTGTATACAAATGGAAATGAAAAAAAAAAAAAAACAATGGTCTGAAACCTTTGAGATGCTGCAAAAGTGGTCCTAAGAGGGAAGTACATAGCAATATAAGCCTACTTCAAGGAGCAAGAAAAATTTCAAACAACCTAACCTTACACCTAAAGGAGCTAGAAAAAGAACAACAAATGAAGCCTGAAGCCAGCAGAAGAAAGCAAGTAATAATGATCAGAGCAGGGGGCCCTTGGGTGGCTTAACTGATTGTCTGACTCTCGATTTTGGCTCAGGTCATGATCTCACAGTTGTGAGATCGAGCCCCATGTTAGGCTCTCTGCTGGCAGCATGGAACCTGTCTGGGATTCTCTCTTTCCCTCTCTCTCTCACTCTCTCGCTCTCTGCCCATCCCCCCCTCATGTGTGGTCTCTCTCAAAATGAAATTAAAAAAAGAAAATAAAGCAGAAATGAATGATAGACAAACAAAAAACAGATAATACTAGAACAGATCAATGAAACCTAGAGCTGGTTCTTTGTAAAAATTAATAAAACTGATAAATTGTTAGCCAGAGTAATCAACAAGAAAATAGAAAAGACCAAAATAAATAAAACCACAAATGTGAGAGTAGAAATAAGAACCAACACCACAGAAATACAGACATTTACGAGAGAATATTGTGAAAAAATGTATGCCAACAAGTTGGACAACTTAGAAGAATTGAATAAATTCCTGGAAATATATAACTTACCAAAGTAAAACAAGAAGAAATAGAAAATTTGAAAAAAAAATCAATAACCAGCAAGGAAACTGAATCAGGAATCAAAAAACTCTCAACAAACACAAGTCTAGGACCAGATGCCTTCAGACGTAAATTTTAACATGTAAAGAAGAGCTAATCCAAAAAAAAAAAAAATGTTTAACCTGTCCTTTTCAAATTGTTCCAGAAAAACATAAAAGGAAGGGAAACTTCCAAATTTATTCTATGCCAGCTTTACCGTGATACCAAAACCAGATAAAGACACCACAGAGAGAATTACAGGCCAGCATCTCTGATGAACATGCAAAAATCTTCAACAAAATAAGCAAACTGAATCCAACAATACATTAAAAAATCATTCACCGGGGGCAGAGGCAGCTGGGTGGCTTAGTGAGGTAAGCATGCAATTTTAGCTCAGGTTATGATCTCATGGTCCGTCGGTTTGAGCCCAGTGTCAGGCTCTGTTGACAGCTTGGACCCTGGAGCCTACTTCAGATTTCTGTATTTCCCTCTCTCTCTGTCCCTCCCCTGCTTGTGCTCCTTCTCCAAAATAAATAAACATTAAAAAAATCATTCAATCATTCACTATAACCAAATGGGATTTATCCCTGGTTTGCAGGGGTGGTTCAATATTTGCAAATCAATGAATGTGATACCTCATATTAATTTTCAAAAAAGCATAAAGTCATATCATTGCAATAGATGCAGAAAAAGAATTTGACAAACTATAACATCCATTCATGATATAAACTTCAAGAAAGTAGGCTTAGAGGAACCATACCTCAACATAATAAAGGCCATATATGGAAAATGAGCAGCTAATATGATCCTAACTGGGGAAAACCTGAGAGAAAAACTTCTTAGATGTTGCTTCTAGTTATCTGCTTCTTCTCATTAGCACCATTGGTTGTTAATAAATTAATCTTAACATTTATTACATCCTACATTAATGGAGAACAATTTCTCCTATACAGGTTTATGTGTCTTCTCTCTTTTTTTTCATCCACTTTTCAATTTATCATTTTTGTTTTTTTCTTAACAAACTCCCCAAAGGTTAGATTTCTTTTGTTCACATATCTGTTAGGAAAAGTGTGGCCAGGACAGCTAGTCTCTGCCCTGCTCAGCTTCAGGTGGGGCAACTGAAAGGTTTGGGGTTGGATCCATTTGAAGATTTGTTCACTGACGTCTGGTGGTTGATGCTGGCTGTTGCCTGGGACTTCAGTTCAGGAGGTAGCAGAAACACTTAAACTGACACACCTAGACCCTCTTTGTGGCCTAGGCTTCCTCACTAGATGGGGAGCTAGATTCCAAGTTAGCAGCCTGAGATACAGAGCAAAGCAGAATCGCCTTTTGTCACCTAGACTTGGAATACACACAGGATCATAGTCACATATTCTGTTCATTAGGAGCAAGTCACTAAGGTTGTTCCATGGTCTTTTTTTAGTGGAATTAATATTAAAACCTATGGACACCTTTAAAAAGCAGTATACTTTACCCACTAGCCACAAATGTTTGTATTCCTCCCACCTGAAAAATACATTCACTCCCCTCTCCCTCCAATACCTCCTGCAAGTCGCAGTTATCATGGCATCAGGTTCAGGGCTTGAGTCCAAGATCTTACCATCTTAATCAGGTGCAGTGGGGATAAGCTGCCTGGGTTATGGTATCTCAAGTATAGCCCCTTGAGTGCAAGTGTTCTCAATATGAGGACTTGAGAATGAAAGAGACAGTTATTTACCACTCACAAATGCAACATTCTAGTCAACTGCTGAGGACTCACCCATTCAGAAAAAGAAGATGGGAAGCACCCTAGTCCATAAGAGTTTTGAAATATAGCCTGATGCATGCTGTCAGTTCTTAAGTTAGGACTTAGTCCTAACCACGAGAATACTTTCTCCATGTCTTTTCCCTTTCTTTACTCCTTGAGCTCTTAGTTCCTTCCTTTTCATAAGGAATGACCTGTATTTGCAGCTGTTTTTTCATCCTGCTTCCTCCCTGTGGGACTTCTAAGACCCAAAGGCCTCTTTTCATTTTGCACTATTTGGCCCCTTTTAGTCCAAGGTAGCAAATAGTATGTTTGCTACTATATATCTCTTACCTTTTTTAGTTTTCTGTAAATATTACTGGATTTCATGCCGTGTTTTAGCAAAGCGACCCTCCCAAGTCCTTTTGAGATAAGCTTTTCGCTTCAGGTTTCCTGTGAAGCTCTTACAGGACAACGCCTTTAAAATTCGTCTACTTTTGGGGCTCCTGGCTGGCTCAGTTGGTAGAGCATGTGACACTTGATCTCTGGGTGCTGAGTTTAAGCCCCATGTCGGGTGTGGAACCCACTTTAAAAAAAATCTTATAGTCTTAAGATCCTTAAAGAAATTGGAGGCATACCTTAAATCTTTCTGTTTTCCTGGTAGCACCCTGGAGTTTCTCTGAACCCAAAAGCCATTTCTTTATTTTAGCATTATTTGACAGTTCAACATGTAGAGAGGCTGTAAATGAGAAACAGATACTTGAACCCAGTAAGTCCTGGTTCCTTTCAGTTGCATAGTCTTTCTTTAGTTTCTCTTTCCTATCCGTTTTACTTTCAGGTATTTTGTAGCATGACTTCCCTTTCGTCCAGTGTCATTTTCTTCACTTGCTTAGAAACCCTTGCTGTCAGCCTCTTCACAGGCCATCAGGTTTCCACTAAGAGTCTTGTGGAGGCCCTTTTTGGGTCTCATTCTTACACTTTTCTACATCTTTCCAGGTTCGACCTACCTCCTGGTTCAAAGGAAGTTTAGTTTCAGGTTTTTTTGAATAGCAGCACACCATTTTTAGTATCAGTATCTGTGGTAGTAATTTACTGCTGCGTAATAAGCCACCTCAAAACCTACTAGTTCAAAACAGCATTTCTCTTGTTCACCAATCTTTAGTTTAGGCAAAGCAGAGTAGGGCAACTCATTTCTTCTTCATTTGGCATCAGCTGGCATAACTGGAAGCTGGAGACTAGAATCATCTAAAGGCTTGTTCACGCACGTGTTTGGCTGTTGAGGCTGGCCTTTGGCTAGGACGTTGGCTAGTCTCAGCTGGAGTATCTACATGAAGACTCACTAGGTAGCCTGGGATTCCTCACCACGTGGTGGCTGCGTTCTAAGGGTGAGCTTCCCTAGAGAAAGAAAGTCAGAAGGAAGCTGTATCACATTTTCTAAGCTGGCCTTAAAAATCACAGCAGTTCTGCATATTCTGTTCACGAGAAACCAGTTACTGAAGCCAGCATATATTTAAGGGGAGGGATTTTCACAGAAGTATCAAGGAATTTATAAAACCACCACATCCACTCACCTTGTCTTACCAATCATATAGAATGGATGGAAGTCGTTCCCAACTCAGCATCCCTGAAACTCCAGCCAGTTTTGTTGTTGTGGTTGTTTTTGTTTAGTATGATCTCTTATTTTCTAGAAAGTAACAAAGGATTACAAGATAACAGTATTGAATTAAAAAAATTTTTTGCCTCAAAAACATATTTGGATCATCCAATTAAAGTTTTATACTGGGAGATGTGATTTCTGAACACATCCCGGAGAATCATTTCTCCTGGGAATGCGGTTCAAATTAGCATAAAACATTTGCAGTTCAGAAACAGGCCGTGGCATTAGAAGCATTACTTATAGATTCATGAATTAGAGTCTTATTTCCAGAGTCTTATCTTGGGACGTATTTGTTGACTTGGGCATACATAAGTCAATATGATATTGCTAAAACTTCTTTAAAAGCTATGGAGTGTTAAGATGGGGGAAGGGCTAAGAGACTTTCTCCTAAGAGGGGACTTATTTTATGAAAGAAAGATATGAAAAAATCATAGAAAAATAAAAGTATAGAATCAAGTGCAAATGTTGTGTACTAAAGAGAATGATAGCAAAGATCTATTTCAGTAACACCTAATGTCTTTAACGTGTCTCTTGATTTTCTGACTTGTTTAAGGTTCCACATTCTAAGACAGGTAACATTTTATTGCAAATGAGTTTATTTAAAAATTTGAGTGCCTGGCTGGCTCAGTTACTCTTGATCTTGAGATTGTGAGTTCAAGCCTCACACTGGGTGTAGAGATTACTTAAAATCTGAAAAAAAATGTTCATAGTAGTTTTGAGTTAGACTCTTTTCACTCCCTTCCAAACTATAGTGTTTTATTCATGCAGGCTGATGTCCTTACAACAGAACTGGAAACTACATCTTCAAAATGTCTACACCTGGACGCAAAAAATCAAGTTCTTCAACAAGAGTTATTATCAATGAAAGCTTTCGAAGAAGAACGTGAAAAACTAGAGAGCAACAACAAGAAGTTACAGCAAGAAGTAGTAAAATTGAAGCAATTTATGGAAATGAATATGGTAGAACGCAGTCAAGTGGAGCAGTATAAACGGGAGATTGAAGAAAGAGCACGACTGGACATAGTAGAAAAATTACACGAAGTCAACCTGTTTTTACAGGTTAATTGATTGATCTGTAATGTGCTTTAATTCATTTTACTGCAAATTACATTTTGGATAGATGTATTGTAGGGGTTTCCTCTACTTGCTTTATGGTAATTTGTAGATTTCTGGAGGCATTTGTTCCTCCCTTTAAAGATTTCAGTTTTCATCATTATTCCTACTAAATCGAGAGGATAAGAAAAAATGATGATTTAAACAACTAGTCTCACTATGAAGAGGAAAAGAAACATTATGATTTAAACATTGCACTGTACTTGGATTATTCTTAAGTTTATTGTTGACTTTAAAAATTTTCTCATTGATTCTATTATTTGAATTATCAGATTGCGTGAATACTAATACAGGAATGATTGAACTTTAATTTTATAAATCATGTTTAATTCAGTTGACATTGATGATAAATATTTTACACTTGAGCTTTTTTTCATTTAAAATTTCTCTCTGAAACTTTGACTCAGAACTAAAGGAAACAGGTATAATTAATTATTCAGATTATACCTATTTTGAAACTATCCTGTTAATTTTTTTTCATTAGGAACAAGCAGCAGCTCGAAAAAACTTGGACCAGTTAAGAGAAAATGATCATGCTTCAACGATAAATAAAATGGAACTTAGAATTAAAGATCTGGAATCTCAGATCTCTACAATGAAGACTTCTCAAGGATCTACTAAAACAGAGTTGGAAACCTACAGGCAACTCTACCTAGAAGAATTAAAACTTAGAAAGTCCTTGAGAAATAAGCTGAACAGGTAAGTCAACACAGAATCATAGACAAGAAATTTAGCTTATTAATTTGCCTCTAAAGCATAATTTCTGTGGAGCCGAGATCATGAGATGAGTAGGAAGTGAAAGCCAACTAGATCGTGTTATTTTGAAAAATGAGGTTTCTAAGTGAACTTACCTTTGAAATGTTAGTCCAGGACAGTTTGCATCCCTTCTCTTTTTTTCGGTTTTACAGGACCTCTTCCCCCACCCCACCCCCGCACCCCCCGCCCTGTATATTTTCCATTGATCGGATCTGCTAGTCTTTAAGTGCATTGTTCGAAGCTTTCTCATTTAGAAGCATATTATTATAAAATTGCTTGTCAGAATTGCCCTAAATAGAAATGTCGATGAGTTTCTTTTTGGAAGATTACATCTTTAACCTAAAAGGTCAGGTACTACTACTACTCATCCTGGCAGCTTGGTACATTTATTCTCTTGATTGTGACCTTTGGTATGATTCCTAGAGTGGGCCTTGAGACAAACTATCCTTTATGCTTTTTCTACTTTACATAAAGGCATCCAGGTGAAATACAGAAAGACTCACACAGGGCTGAAGGGTAGTATAATTCCCGAAGTGGCTAAAAAGAGCACCATGGTGGGAGGGAGGCCTGTGGAAGACTGAAGACAGAAAGGGCAGATTCTGCCTCCAGTGCCTTGGTAACTGTTATAAGCTAATTGCCTCTGTAGCTGTTTTAGTTCTTTCTGATCACACGTCTGTCATCTACTATCTCCCCTAGAGATTGTTGGTCTCAATGATTCCTCAGTGTCAAATGCTCAGTTTCTTTGAGATAAAAAGTGAAATGTACAAGAGTGGTGAAAGCAAACGCTTGAAAATGTCTTTGAGGGATGGTTTAGTTTTACATCTGTAAACAGGTTTACTAAATACAAGTATGTATATATAATGGCATCCTGAAGGATCCTGTCAGTACAGCCATTCCAGAAGACAGCAAGTATTATTTGTTAACCCATGTACATCACTGATAGCCACTTCTCTCCCTTCCCTAACTTGAATTGTTAGTTAGGAATCCCCCTGGAAACATAAGTATTTCTTTAGAGCAATTTTAAAAGTATAATTTTAGAGAGTAGGTGTGCTCCGTCACATGTTCAGTGTTAAAACACTGTTCAATGGCAAATGCTATTTACTATTATGGAAACCTAAAAAAAAAATGTATGTCATTTAGGAATGATTTAGGGGAAAAGAAAATGTATTTGTGTTTTTTAATCTTCACAGGGCTAAGGAGAGACTGTCAGAGAGCAATACAAATTTTCTTGTGGAGAGACAGCAGCACCAAACTTTACTCAGGACCCTTACTATGAGCCCAGGCCTGGAACCACCTTATTGTGGACATTTTGAAAATAATTTAGTACTCAATGGAAACTTTACTCCAAGAGGAAACTTAGTGATTCCTACCATAAACCCACGGCTGTCATATGACGACAGGGAGGCTTCCTTGTGGAAGGTTAGTTATATTATCTGTTTAGTTTGGGTTTCAGATATCTGATGTTGTTGCTTTTAATTTGGCAAAATTCTGAGTTAAGTAACTAACACATACGAGATAAAAGTCAGCATTATATGTGCTAAGAAAGAACGGAGGTAAATTGTATATATATACATATGTATATAATATATAATATTATATTTATATAATATTAATATAATTTTAATATAATAAAATATAATATAATACATTATAATATAATATTTAATATTTAATATAATATTAATATTAGTTATATAATATTAATATATAATATATATATATTAGTAATATATAATATATATTACATATATATATTAGTCCCTTGATCTCTCATTTCTAAGAGATACTTATTTTTATTTTATTTTAGTGAGAGAATGAGTGAGTGCATGCAGGGGAGGGGCAAAAGGAGAGGGAGAAAGAGAATCCCAAGCAGGTTTCGTGCTCAGCACAGAGCCGAATGTGGGGCTCGGTCTCAAAACCATGAGATCATGACCTGAGTCAAAATCAAGATTTGGACACTAAAAACAACTGAGCCACCCAGGTGTGCCACAAGAGACACCTAGCATTAACTGTATTCAGTAAATATAACTAAACTTACCCATGTTAAATTTCTTGAAAAGCTTTCATTTAAATTTGATTTTGGAAAGTAAATGTTATTGCCTGGTAACCACAGGTACACTTAGATGCTTGGACTTATTTTCAGTTGGCAGTGGTTCATTAACATTTGAAAGCTTTGCTATAATCCAGTTTGTCCACCCCTGTATGTCAGTGAATGATCATCCTCCAAACACTTAACGACATATGAATGTTTACTATTTAAAAGAATCCAGAGGGGTGCCTGGGTGGCTCAGTCGGTTCAGCGTCTAACTCTTGATCTCAGCTCAGGTTTTGATCTCAGGGTCATGAGTTCAAGTCCTGCATTGGGCTCTACGCTAAGCATGGAGGCTACTCTAAAAAAAAAGAAAAAAAAAAGAATCCATGGTAAGTCCTTTTTATGAATTAAATCAACTTGTAACACTAAAAAGGTTAATTTCTCTTTTAAGTTAAAAGTGTTGCTAGTTTCTTACACGAGAATACATCTTTAATTGCTTTCTTATTTATGGCACTCTTTTTTCTTTTTCCTTTTTTTTTTTGACTTATACCACCTTTGTTTCTATTTTTATAAAATATCTTGATGAGTGATTGTAGAGCATTTTATAAATAGCTAAATCAAGCAAATATTTGAATTTTTAAAATGAAGCTTTTATTTCTTCAAATGAGTTCTTTGCCCCTTTGTCTTTTCTTTTTCTGGAACCCCTTGAATGCAAGTATTATTACACTGAATGTTGTCCCACAGGTCCCTTAACCTAGCCTCATTTTTAAAATTCTTTTTTCTTTTTGTTTTTCGGCTTGGATGATTTCTACTACCCTGTCTTGCAAATTGTTGATCTGTTCTTCTGCATCTTCTTATCTGCTGTTGATTCCCTCTAGTGTATTTGTCATTTCTGTTATTGTATCCTTCAGCTCTGATTGGTTCTTTTTTATATTTTCTATCTCTTTCTGATGTTATCACTGGATCCATTCATTCTTCTCCCGAGTTCACTGAGCATCTTTATGACCGTTACCTTGAACTCTTTATGAGGTACATTACTTATCTCTGTTTCACTTAGTTTTTTTTCTTAGGTTTTGTCATGTTCTTTCATTTGGAATGTATTCCTCTGTGTCCTCGGTTTGTCTGACTTTCTATGTTTGTTCTTAAAACGGTTCCTTTCAACTTTTTCTCTCTTTCGAGTGAGCGATGCTTTTGAACAATGTACGTTAATTATGAAGTCAAGGAAGAAGAGAATGTTTCTGTAAGTGTCGTCTAGTCATTTTTCTTGGTGGAGCTGTGACAGGTGACACTGGGTAGGCGGCAAGTAACCCTGCTCTTCTCTTTCTAAATTCAGAACACAGGAGACAGGGAGATGGAGAGAAACTTAGTAGCTTTATTACTAATAAACACTAACAAATTGGAGGATACGATTTAGGTTATGTTAGCCACTTTGGGCTTCCTCCCAAATCGGGCACTTCCCCACACAGTTGTAAATTGAGGAAACAAATGCTTGACCCCCACCCCGGGGGCCGGGTGCTTACCACAGAGCTGAGAGCAGACCCAAATTCATGTTACTGTGGGCAGGCACATCTTTTCAAAGAGGAGATCCAGAAACACATAAGCACTGCTTAGCTCCTTCTCCCAAATTCACCCGTTAGGTGAGTCTCCCTTCCCGTCGGGAGGGAGACAGAGATAAGTCCACATGTGAGAAGTGAAGGTTCACCTATAATTTCCGACTGGATTTAAATTATAAATAAAGTGAATTGTGTCTTTTGTACATACCAACGAATGATGAGAGGTTAGACAGAAGCCTGCTAGAAGGGAAGGAGAAATCTGTGTTGGGTTTTAAATTTTGCTATAAATAACCACACCATGGGTTCACTCATTTGTTGATCGATTTTGATAAAACAAATTTTCTTTGGAAGGAATAAATAATGCTTTCAGGAAGAATTTCCTCAGTTTCAGCTTGCTTGCTTCACCTAAAGATTTTCTCTTTCAAGTTCTCTGTCCTGTGGTTTAAAAAAGTTGTGCTTGGGGTGCCTGGGTGGCTCAGTCGGTTAAGCGGCCGACTTCAGCTCAGGTCATGATCTTGCGGTCCTTGAGTTTGAGCCCCGCATCGGGCTCGGTGCTGACAGCTCAGAGCCTGGAGCCTGTTTCAGATTCTGTGTCTCCCTCTCTCTGACCCTCCCCCGTTCATGCTCTGTCTCTCTCTGTCTCAAAAATAAATAAACGTTAAAAAAATTTTTTTAAAAATTTAAAAAGTTGTGCTTAAAAATTGACGGCTACTAAAAGGAGTTAACATAATTTCTGTTCCTTTATTTTCATTCATGACTTTAACATTTGTAATTTAGTTAGAGAGCTACTATTGTGTGCCTCATACCTAAGCATTACTGAGCCACATGGCAAAGTTTTATGTATTCATTTTCTCTGAGTTATACTTTAAATACACGTATTTTTCCTGACTATGAGGAAGTAACTGGCATAGAACTATAGGCTTGGTAAGACCACAAGTGTATTCCTGGTCTGCATCTAGTTGGTTTCATGACCTCAGGCAAAGTACACTCTCTCTGAGACCTTTTTGTCTATTACGCAAAATTCGGGATTTTGACTAAATTAGTGACTTTTATATCTTCAAAATAATTTTTTTTCAAACAATAGAACGTAGTTTTTTTTTTTTTTGCATTAAACTGTATTGTGTAAAACAGAGAGAAATAGAGCTGTCTAACTAAAGGAGAGATGGAGACTACGGCTGTGACTTCCTTGTCCCTCAATCCTGCAGTGTCCCCAACCGAACCTTAGATTTCTATGGGCCATAATTGTATGTTAACAGTTAATGAGAAAATCCTTCTAATTAAAAATCCTTTAAAAATGTTCTTTGAATTAAAATTTGCTGATATATAGTTTTTCTGTGTATAATTTTCTCACCCTCTTATATTTCGGATCAATGGAAAGGTATACACAAGAGTACACATGTGTTCTTATTCATGGACTGGAAAGCTATTTTCACCATCGAAACACAGTTTTTACCTAGATATAAACATAAAGGTCACAGAGGTAAATATTTAGGAAAAGAGCTTTTGGGGAAAAGATGCAACATTACCTTGGTAGCTCCTTAAGTCATGTCATATAAAAAACGTGGTTTATATTTTATATCGTATTTATTAATGGTAATATAATATTGTTTGAATAAAGCCTTCCCCCATCACCTGGTATTGAGTTATTAGTTTTATAAGTCTGGTATAGTCATGTTGCCCCATTCATTTTATAAGGCCTGAATATAATGCTATTGTCAAAAAAGTGTTATGGTTCCTCAAAAACTTAAAAATAGATATTCATTAATTCCACTGCTGCGTATTTACCCAAAGAAAATGAAAACACTAATTTGAAAAGTTGTATGCATCCCTATGTTTATGGAAAGATTGTTTGCGATAACCAAAATAGGGGAGCAACCTAAGTGTCCATGGAGAGATGAATGGATAAAGACAATGTGTAATATGTATACAATGAAATATAGCTCAGCTATCAAAAAGAATGAGATCTTGCCATTTGTGACAACATTGATAGACGTAGAGGGTATTATGCGAGGGGAAATAAATCGCAGAAAGACAAATAAATACCATCTGATTTCACTTACATGTGGAATATAAAAAAAACAAAACAAGTGCACAAACAGAATCATAACTACAGAGCACAAATTGGTGGTTGCTAGAGGGGCGGTGGGTAGAGAGGTATGGGCAAAATAGATGAAGGGGAGTAAGAGGTACAAATTCCAGTTATAAAGTAAATAAGTCACAGGAATGAAGAATACAGCATATGGAATATCGTCAATAATATTGTATTAATGTTGTATGGTGACAGAGGGTAACTACACGTACGGTAGCAAGCATAGCATAGTGTATACCATGGTCCAATCTGAATTTGTATACTGAAAAACTAGTGTAACATTGTATGCCAACTATACTTCAATTAAAAAAAGGTATTAGGGAAAACAGTCTCTGAAAATATTGGGAAGCATGTCAGCCAAAACATTTGTCCTCACACCTAAGTTTGTAAAGACATTGGAATCCTTATCACCACAGTGTTGATTATGTTCTGTACACTATTTTGGAGCCCGTTTGGGGCATTCAGGGAGAGGCTACCTTGTCTAAGAAAGATGTAAATAAGTACATTCTAGACAGGAACAGTTGTAATATACAGTTGACCTTTGACCAACATGGTTTTGAACTGTGTGGGTCTACTTTACTTACACATGGATTATTTTTGGATACTGTACAGTACTGTAAGTGTATTTCCTCTTCCTTCCGTTTTTCTCAATGTCATTTTTCGCCCTAGCTTATTCTACTGTACAAAACATGTATGAATCGACTGTTTATTTTACCGGTAAGGCTTCCGGTCAACAGTAGGCTATTAGTAATTAAGTTTTGGGGGGATGAAAAATTATATACAGGTTTTTGACTGTACCCCACCCCTGTGTTATTCATGGGTCACCTGTAGTTGGAAATATTCGTACACATTTCATAAGTGGATAACCATAACTTTAATAAGTCAAGTGTTTCAAAACTTGGTCCTAATTTGGAGAAAGGAAACAAAGTTACAATTGAAAATTGTATGTTGTTTTCCTTATCGCTAATGGAGAAAGTTATAAATCAGAAGCTAAGTTTGGAAACTGTTGTAACCCCCTATTTTTCCTTTCTTCAAAGCGATTTTCTGAAATCTTTGTGTGCATATGAAAGGAAATAAGTGTTTTAGTCATAATACAGATAGCAAAACATTTTTACTCAATTTTTGCCAGTAGAATTTCCACATGACAGTAAGACAGTCCCACTTTCTTCATTTTATATGTATTTAAGAGTCAGTCCTGGAAAATTAACAGCAAAAAGCATTCCTTCAAATTTTGGTTTTCTACAAGTGAAAAAATGGAAAGCCCATTTTAAGGAACAATTCATTAAGGTAAAAAACTGATTAAACTTTCATAAATGGCAGTATTTCTAATCATTTCCAAGTAATAATTCAGCATACAATATGATTCTTGTTTAAACTTTTTTGTCCCAGTAAGATCCAACATCACGTTTCAGAGATTATACATATTCAATAGATCAATATTAATTGTGCTTTTTATCAGACTCACATAAATAGCATTATATATATATATAATGTACACATATTATATATATTAATATAATACACATAATACATTATATATATAACATACACATATTATATATACGTATACACACACACACGTATATATGTATACATATATACGTGTGTGTGTGTATGTGTATGTGTGTGTGCGTGTATGTATGTATCTGTTCTCCGTTATCTAAAACTAAAATAAAATAGGTAGGAATTTATTTTATTCATGTGATAGTTTTTCTGTTTAAGCAATCCCTAACTTTGGTTTAATCTCTACAAGTATTAGTTCAAGACCACATGTCCTAAGCTATATATAATCCCTACCATGTCTTTTGTTTACCTTACACATTCTAAATAATATTTGGCTTATTTCAGACGCGGCAGGAGTTGGAGGAAAGAATAACCAGAGAACTAGAAGAAGGTATGTTGCCAAAATGTATGAAGGTAGATATCATTGATTTCTGAAATAAACTATAAATAGTAAATGGCATCCCTTTCCGTTGTTTGGAGAATAGATACTACATTCACATTTTTTGTACATATCTAATAAAAAATGTAAAAGCACGAGCATAATGAAGAACACACTTCTTCCTCATTTAGTCCTCATGTGTCATAGGTCTTTTAAAATCTCCCACAAGTCTAGGGGCAAGCAGGTGGCTCAGTCGGTTGGGCGACTGATTTCAGCTCAGGTGGGTTCAGGCCCCACAGAGGGCTCTGTGCTGAAAGCTCGGAGCCTGGAGCCTGCTTCAGATTCTGTGTCTCCCTCTCTCTGTGCCCCTGCCCGCTTGTGGTTTGCCTCTCTCTCAAAAATAAATAAACGTTAAAGAAGTGTTTTCAATCTCCCTAAGTCTATATATCTGTTATTATTTCTGGCGACAATCTTCCTTCACTGGTGCCATCCCTATGGAACTGTCAACCTGCACAAGTCTCAGAAAAGGTGTGCTTTATCAAATTGTCGTTTCTGCTAGTGATAGAAGACCCAAAATGCCAAAGTCATCCTAGTAATGCTTGGTTAAGTAATTAGAGGTCATATAGCTGTCATTGACAGGTAACGGGTTTCAATCATCACTCATTGATTTTGTCATTGCTTTTGCCCTTGGGTAAAACTTCAAATTCCTTAGCATGGAATGAAAACACCCAAATCAGTTTGCTTCTTGCCAGATCATTCAGCCTTGTCTCTCACTCTTTGCCCTACTCTGCTGCTTTGCTCTAGCACCTTGTCAAACTAAACTACTCACAATTGCACAAGTGTTCTTCCTCACTTCTAGCTCTTTGTATGTGCTTCTTCCCTCTCCCTAGCATACTTTTTCCTTGTCCTTCAGGTATCAGCTGACATATCACCTTCACCAAAGAGCAGACAATATTGACACAAAACTGGGATGTCCCTTCCGTATGTTCCAGTAGTGCTGTGTTTTATACCTGTCACTTACATCTGTATACTTGGCTCTGTTTGGAAATGCCTGTTTGATTTTTCCGTTTATAGTTTATGATTGTTCAGGGTGGACTGTGTCCTCATCTTGTAATTTCACCTTGTAATGAAAAAACCAGAAACTCTGATATTTATCCACAATAGCAATTAGTTCAGTGTGCAACCCTGAGCAAAATATATTTAATACTAACCTTGGGTTTCATATTGCAGTTGTACGTAGGTATTTTTCATTTTTCTTAACACTCATAAAGGCCCCAACTTTCTTTTTTTCTTTTCCTTTTCTTTTTCTTTTCTTCTTTTTTTTTTTAATCAGTTGTAGTGAAAATTATTTTGGAGAAAGAAGATAATTCTTTCTTTTCCTTTTCAGCTGCTACCGAATTTGAATGAGGATCCTGTAGAACTCCTTTAGTATCTACTGATGATTCAATTCTAAATCAAGATCCAGTATGGAAAGCGTCACGAGAATATGTACAGATTTTGAACAAAAATTATATGATTTGAAAAATAAATAGAAAAAATTTACTGGATGCTTACCAAACATTTTCATTGTTTCCCAATTGAACACACTATATGGTAAAGTCTTGATTAAAGGAAAATGTTTTTGTATCATATGTGTGTAATGAAAATCTTTATAATATTTTAAACTATGTTTCTTGGCATCTCATTAACTTTTAAGCACATTTTGTACGTGGAAACCAGCACTAGAGGGTTTCACATATATCAGAGTGCTCCACTACCAGCTGTTTGAACAGCACCCAAACAACCAAGTTGCCATTAATACTTCAGTAGTGTTCATGGATGGCTTTTTGTATTTTCCAATTTTTATGACTATATGTGGGCCTAAAGATTTAGACATTATTTTGATGTATTCCTGCTATGGCTATTGCCAATGTTTATACATATTACAATTTTTTTATAGTGCCATAGAACCTATGTATAATTGTAATTGTAAACACTGATTTGTAGCTCTTTCCACATGGAGAAATAAGATTTGCCTAAGGCTTTTCACCTTTTCTATTTATTTATTTATTTATTTATTTTTGAATTGCTTTTTAGAAACAAAGTTAGAGAAAAGAAAAATTAGAGAGCAAAAAAAAAAAAAGAACCCCCCCTCCCCGCCCCAGAGCCATTTGCAAGTAAATTGCTAATGGGATGCCTGATTCCTGTAGCATTTAAATCCTACAAGTCAGTACATTCCACATAACTACCATACAACCGTCACAATAAGAACATTAACTCTAATACACTCGACTCTTAAACAATGGGGTTAAGGGCTCTGACCCTGCCCCCCACAGTCAAAAAGCCATGAACAACTTTTGACCACCAAAGACTTAACCACTACTACTACCAATAATCTTTTGTATATGTATCATACTCTATTCTTAAAATAAAGTAAGCTACAGAAAAAAATACCATGAAGAAAATTATGAAAGAAAATACATTTCCAGTACTGAAAAAAAAAAATCTGTGTGTAGTCAGTGCACCCATTAAAACTGTTTTGTTCAAATGTTCAGTATAATTCTATCATTTATTCCTCATAATTCTTTTTAAGTTTGGTCACTTATCTGTAGTATACGTTATACCAAGGAAGGTCCTGTTCAGAGCCATGTATTGAATTCAGTTGTATGTCTTAGTCTCTTTCACTCTAGAACACTTCCTTTGTCTTTCCTTGACTTTCATGACTTTTAACCTTTTGACGACTAAATTCCAGTAATGTGGAATGTCTTTCAATGTGGATTTTTCTTAGGTTTCCTTATGGTAAAATTCAGACCATACATGTTTCACAAGAGTATCACTACAACCTACTCTTTGCATCCTATCATGTGACCTACAATTTTGAATTGTCCCCATACTGGTGATGTTAATGTTGGCCACCGGAGGTAGTATCTGCCAGGTTTCTCGCCTGGAATGTTAACTTTCCACTTTCCAATTATTTAGTATTTTATGGGGAAGTACTTTGAGACATGTAAATATCTCCTTTCTCAGACACCCTGTGCCAGGCCACCTCTTCTGCAGATGATTTGCCCCCCTGCAGGTTCTGAAAACCCATGCTGGGCTATTCTTCCCCTGTGCAGATGCCTCCCTACCCTGTTCAGTCTGTGATACTTCATTATTCTATACCATTCACCTTTCAGGATTGCTCTCACTTGAGCTCCAACACTGTGCAGGGTGACTGTCCTACACGTAATGCCTTCCCCATTCTAAGCTCCAACACCTCACTCTGGACCCCCACAACTCCATGCCTCTGTTTCTAGGACTGGGAACTAAAATGTTGGGGATGATAAAGAGGAAAGGAAGGAAGGGCTCTACAGGTCCTTTATAATCAACTTGGCAAGCTCTCCAAAGCCGTTTCTCATTGGAATTGCATCGAATCGGCCAACAGTTTGTAAGGAAAGAAATTTCTTATACTGATTTTTCCAAAGAACTAGTCTTTTAATTATCTAAGCTTATTCCCCACAATATATTGTTTCTTACTCGAGTGTTTGTCTGCAGATTCTTTTGGATTTGGTACATGCAGTGACATATAATCTATAAATAGTGGCATTTTTTTTCCAATTCCTAGAGCTTTCATTTTTTTTTCTTTCCTACTACAAGAATGACGTTGAGTAAATGTGAGGATAGTGAGCGTTCATGTCTTCTTGAAATTGCAACATGTAAAAGTAGTTTTCTGTAACTATGTAGATAGTGGGGTTTTTAAAAGTGTATGTCTTTTATTAGTCTCTTAGTTTGCTCTTGCCGTTTACAACAGATCACCATCAACACAGTGTCTTAAAGCCCCACGCATTTATCTCACATTTTTATGGGTCAGAAGCTAAGCAATGGCTTAGCTGAGTCCTTTGTTCAGGTTCTCACAAGGCTGTAGCCAAGGTGTCCGCTAGACTGTGCTTCCCCATTTGGGCGCTTCAAAGGGGAAGAATCTGCTTCCAAGCCCATTGAGTTTGTTTTTAAGAGAATTTCCTTGTGACTGTATGACTGGACTCATTTCCACAGCTCTTTGCTAATTGTCGGCTAGTTGGAGGCTTAGGTCCTAAGCGTTCCCAGACACTTGTCTTAGTCCTTTTGGGCTGCTCTAACAAAATACCATAGGCTAATAAAAAGTAAGTTTTATTTTTCACCCTTCTGGAGGCTGGGAAGTCCAAAATGAAGGCACTGGCAGATTTAGTGTACAGCGACGTCCTGCTTCCTGGTTCATGGACGCTGGTCTTCCTGCTTGGTGCAGGGCCAAGGGAGCTCTCACAGCCCTCCTTTATAAGGGCACTAATCCCATCCATGAGGGCTCCACCTTCGTGACTTCATCATTTCCCACATCCCCCACTTCTGAATACTATCACGTTGAACATTAAGAGTTAACACATGAATTTGGGTGAGTGGGGACACAAATATTCAGCCTAGAGCAAGGCTGTTCCTTGTTCTTGGCCACATAGACTTCCTTAATACGGCCGCTTAGTTTAGGAGGCCAGCAAGGAGAATGTCACTTCAGAGAAGGCTCAGGCCTCCTTGAAGTGTATTCACATGATTAGATCAGGTTTGCCTAGCATGATCCTCTTTTGATTGACTCTGAATTAACTGAATTATGTCTGCAACATTCCTTTACATTTGCCATATTCTAAAAGCTAGAGTCAAGTCACAGATCTTAAGAGAACATAATTATAAAGAAAAGGTGACAATACTCAAGGGCAGATATAATGGGGTCACTTAGGGTCTTTCTGCTACAAGTATATTAAGGAAGTTCCCTTATAATACTAGTTTTCTAAGTTCTGTCATGAATGAATATTGAATGTGAAAAGATGTTTATTTCACATCTATTGAGATAATTTTTTTAACTGTTTATTTTTGAGAGAGACCAAGCAAGCCAGCAGGGGAGGGGCAGAGAGAGAGGGAGACAGGATCTGAAGCAAACTCTGCGCTGACAGTGGCGAGCCCAATGAGAACCCCACATGCTGCTTAAACACACATACTGTGAGATCATGACCTGAGCCTAAGTTGGATGCTTAACCGACTGAGCTACCCAGGTACCCTGAGATACGTTTTTAAAATATTTGTGAATGGGGGGTGAGGCCAAGATGGCGGAAGAGCATGGAAGTTTTGTGTGTGTCTCCTATCCATGAAATACAGCCAGGCCAACACGAAACCATCCTACACACCTAGAACACTGATCGGAGGAGTAACACAACAATCTGCACAACCTGAACCACAGAATTCAGCAGAAATTTACCCCAAAAGAAAGAGCATGAAGAAACGACAGCCAGGGATTTAACCAACACAGATACAAGCAAGATGTCTGAACCAGAATTTAAAATCACGATAATAAGAATATTAGCTGGGGTCGAAAATAGATTAGAATCCCTTTCTGCAGAGATAAAAGAAGTAAAAAATAGCCAGAATGAAATTAAAGATACTATAACTGAGCTGCAATCACGGATGGATGCAGTGGCGGCAAGGATGGACAAGGCAGAACAGAGAATCCGCGATATAGAGGACAAACTCATAGAGAATAACGAAGCAGAAAAAAAAGAGGGAGATTAAGGCAAAAGAGCACGATTTAAGCATTAGAGAAACCAGTGCCTCATTAAAAAGGAACAACAGCAGAATCATAGGGGCCCAGAAGTGGAAGAGAGAGATATAGGTGTATTAGGGTTATGTGAGCAAATCATAGCAGAAAACATTTACGAAACCTGGGGAAAGACACAGACATCAAAATGCAGGAAGCACAGAGGACCCCCCATTAGATTCAGCAAAAACCGACCATCAACAACGCATATCATAGTCAAATTCACAAAATACTCAGGCAAGGAGAGAATCATGAAAGCAGCAAGGGAAAAAAAAAAAAAAGTTCCCTGACCTAAAAGGGAAGAGAGATCAGGTTTGCAGCAGACCTATCCACAGAAACTTGGCAGGCCAAAAGCAGTGGCAGGATATATTCAGTGTGCTGAATCAGAAAAATATGCAGGGGCGCCTGGGTGGCTCAGTCGGTTAGGCGTCCGATTTCGGCTCTCGTCATGATATTGCGGTATGTGAGTTCGAGCCCCATGTCGGGCTCTGTGCTGACAGCTCAGAGCCTGTAGCCTGCTTCAGATTCAGTGTCTCCCTCTCTCTCTGCCCCTCCTCTGCTCATGCTCTGTCTCACCGTCTCTGTCTCTCTCTCTCTGTCAAAAAAAAATAAACATTAAATAAATAATATAAAAAAATAAATGCAGCCAAGAATTCTTTATCCAGCAAGGCTGTCACTCAAAATAGGAGAGAGAAAAAGTTTCCCAGACAAACAAAAATTAAAGGAATTTGTGACCACTACACCAGCCCTGCAAGAAATTTTAAGGGGGACTTTCTGAGGGAAGAAAAGTTGAAAACATATATATGTATATATATATATATACCAAAAGCAACGAAGATTAGAAAGCAGAGAACACCACCAGAAACTCCAAGTGTACAAGCATCATGATGGCAATAAATTCATATCTTTCAGTACTCACTCTAAATGTCAGTGGCCTCAATGCTCCAATCAAAAGGCATAGGGTAACAGAATGGATAAGAAAACAAGGTCCATCTATATGCTGTTTACAGGAGACCCAGTTTAGACCTAAAGACACCTTCAGATTGAAAACAAGGGGATGGAGAACCATCTATCATGCTAATGGTCAGCCAAAGAAAGGTAGAATAGCCATACTTATCTCAGACAATCTAGACTTTAAAATAAAGACTGCATCAAGGGATGCAGAAGGGCATTATGTCATAATGAAGGTGTCTATCCACCAAGAAGACCTAACAATTGTAAATATTTATGCGCCAAATGTGACAGCACCCAAATATGTAAATCATTAATCACAAACATAAAGAAAGTCATCGATAGTAATACCATAATCGTAGGAGACTTCAACACCCCACTCACAGCAATGGACAGATCATCTAATCAAAAGAAAAAAAAATCAAGAAGGGAACAATGGCTTTGAATGACACACTGGACCAGATGGACTTAACAGATATATTCAGAACATTACATCCTAAACCAGCAGAATATACTTTCTTCTCCAGTGCACATGGAACGTTCTCCAGAATAGACCATATACTGGGACATAAATCAGCCCTAAGTAAGTACAAAAAGATTGAGATCATACCGTGCATATTTTCAGACCACAACACTATGAAACTCGAAATCAACCACAAGAAAATATTGGGAAAGGTAACACATACTTGGAGAATGAAGAACATCCTACTAAAGAATGAATGGGCCAACCAAGCAGTTAAAGAGGAAATGGAAAAATATATGGATGTCAATGAAAGGGATAACACCACAACCCAAAACCACTGGGACACAACAAAGTCGGTTATAAGAGGAAAATATATAGCAATCCAGGCCTTCCTAAAGAAGGAAGAAAGATCTCAGATACACAACCTAACCTTACGCCTTAAGGAGCTGGAAAAAGAACAGCAAATGAAACCCAAACCAGCAGAAGACAGGAAATAATAAATATTACAGCAGAAATTAATGCTATCGAAACAAACAAACAAACAAACAAACCAACCAACCCACAAACATACCAGTAGAACAGATCAATCAAGCCAGAATCTGGTGCCTTGAAAGAATTAACAAAATTGATCAACCACTAGCCAGTCTGGTCAAAGAAGAAAAAAGGAAAGGACCGAAATAAGTAAAATCAAGAATGAAAGAGGAGAGATCACAACCAACACAGCAGAAATAAAAACAATAATAAGAGAATAGTATGAGCAATTATATGCCAATAAAATGGGTCATCTGGAAGAAATGGACAAATTCCTAGAAACATATACACTACCAACACTGAAACAGGAAGAAATAGAAAATTTGAACAGACCCATAACCAGTAAGGAAATCGAATTAGTAATCAAAAATCTGCCAAAAACCAAGAGTCCAGGGCCAGATGGCTTTCCAGGGGGAAATCCTACCAAACATATAAGGAAGAGTTAGCACCTATTCTCTTGAAACTGTTCCAAAAGATAGAAATGGAAGGAAAACTTGCAAACTCTTTCTATGAAGCCAGCATTACCCTGATTCCAAAACCAGTCAGAGACCCCACTACAAAGGAGAACTATAGACAACTTGCCCTGAGGAACATGGATGCAAATATTCTCAACAAGATATTAGCCAACCGGATCCGACAATACATGAAAAGTATTACTCACCACGACCAAGCGGGATTTATAACTCGGATGCGGGGCAGGTTCCATATCTGCAAAACAATTAACGTGATTCATCACATCAATAAAAGAAAGGGCAAGAACCATATAACCCTCTCAATGGATGCAGAGAAAGCATTTGAGAAAATACAGCATCCTTTCTTGATAAAAAGCCTCAAGAAAGGAGGGAGAGAAGGAGCATACCTCTAGATCATAATGCTAATATCATCCTCAGTGGGGAAAAATGGGAGTTTCCCCTCTAAGGTCAGGAACAAGACAGGGATGTCCACTCTCGCTACTGTTACTCAACACAGTATTGGGAGTCTTAGCCTCTGCAATCAGACAACACAAAGAAATAAAAGGCATCCAAATCAGCCAGGAGGAGGTCAAACTTTCCCTCTTTGCAGATGACACGATGCTCTATATGGAAAACCCGAAAGATGCCACACAAAACTGCTAGAACGGATTCCTGAATTCAGCAAATTTGCAGGATATGAAATCAATGCGCAGAAATCGCATTCCTATACACCAACATGAAGCAACAGAAAGAGAAATCAAGAAATCGATCCCATTTACAGTTGCACAAAAAGCCACAAAATACCTAGGAATACATCTAACCAAAGAGGTGAAAAATGTATATACTGAAAACCACAGAAAGCTTATGAAAGAAATTGAAGAAGACACAAAAAAATGGCAAAAAGATTCCATGCTCCTGGATAGGAAGAACAAATATTGTTAAAATGTCGATACTACCCAAAGCAATCTACATATTCAATGCAATCCGTATCAAAGTAACACCAGCATTCTTCACAGAGCTAGAACATATAATCCTAAAATGTGTATGGACCCAGAAAAGGCCCCAAAGAGCCAAAGCAATCTTGAAAAAGAAAACCAAAGCAGGAGACATCATAATCCCAGACTTCAACCTATACTACAAAGCTGTAATCATCAAGACAATATGGTACTGGCACTAGAACAGACACTCAGATCAATGGAACAGAATAGAGAACCCAGACATGGACCCACAAACGTATGGCCAACTAATCTTTCACAGAGTAGGAAAGAATATCCAATGGCATAAAGAGAGTCTCCTGAGCAAGCGGTGCTGGGAAACTGGACAGAAGAATGAACCTGGACCACTTCCTTACACCTTTCTTACACAAAAATAAACTCAAAATGGATGGAAGACCTCAATGCAAGACAGGAAGCCATCAAAATCCTCAAGGGAGAGAGCAGGCAAGAAACCTCTTTGGATCTGGCCCACAGCAACTTCTTATTCAAACACGTCTCCCGGAGGCAAGGGCAAACAAAAGCAAAATGAACTAGTGGGGACCTCATCAGACAAAAAGCCTTCCTGCACAGACGAAGGAAACGAATCAGCAAAACGAAAGGCAACTGACAACAAGGGAGGAAGGTATTGCAAAGACATATCAGATAAGGGTTAGTATCCCAACTCTACAAAGACTTCTATCAACACTCAACCACCCGAACAACAATAATACAGTGAAGAAATGGGCAAAAGACACATGAATAGACACTCTCCCAAGAAGCCAGCAGGCATCCCATTATCTCTCTGAAATAATAATTTAATTTCTTTTGGATAAATATACTCAGAAATGGGGCTGATGGGTCATATAGTAGTTCTATATTTTTTATGAGAGAGAAAGAGAGAGAGAGAGAGAGAGAGAGATGGAGGAGGGGCAGAAGGAGAGAAAGAGAATCTTTAAGCAGCCTCAATGCAAGGCTAGATCCCATGACCCTGAGATCATGTCCTGATCTGAAATCAAGAGTCGGGTGCTCAAATGACTGAGCCACCCAGGCGCCCCAAGGTAGTTCTATTTTTAATTTCTTGAGGAACCTCCATAGTGTTTTTAGTGGTAGCAGGACCACTTTACATTCCCACCAACAGCATATGAGCGTTTCCTTCTCTCCTCTTGTTTTTTGGATAATAGACATCCTAACAAGTATAAAGTTGTGTCTCATTCTCTGTTAATCAGCGATGTTGAACACATTTTCATGTATGTGTTGGCCATTTTTATGTCTTGGAAAAAGGTCTATTCAGGTCTTTTGACCATCTTTCAATTGAGTTTTCTAGCTAGCTATTGCATTGTATGAGTTCTGTATATGTTTTTAGATATTAACCCCTTATTGGTTATGGTTTGGAAATATTTTCTCCCCATTTCATAAGTTGCCTTTTTAAAAACGTTTTTATTTGGGCTCAGTTGGTTGGGCATCCAACTTTGGCTCAGGTCATGGTCTCAAGGGTTCGTGGGTTTGAGCCCTACACTGGGCTCTGTGCTGACAGCTCAGAGCCTGGAGTCTGCTTCAGATTCTGTCTCCTTCTCTCTCGGCCCCTCTCCTCTCCTGCTTGTGCTCTGCCTCTCTCTCTCTCTCTCTCTCTTCAAAAATAAACATTAAAAAATAAAATAAAAAGGTTTTATTTTAATGAGCCAGTGTTCATCATAACAAGTGCCTTCCTTAATCCCCATCACCTATTTCACCAATCCCCTCCACCCACCTCCCTTCGGGTAACCATCAGCTCTCTGTAGTTAAGAGTCTGTTTCTTGGTGTCTCTCTCTTTTTTTCCCTTTGCTTATTTGCTTTGTTTCTTAAATTCCAAATATGAGTAAAATCAGAGTATTTGTCTTTCTCTCTTTTACTTAGCCTTATAGTCTCTAGTTTCATCCATGTAATGGCAAGATTTTGTTCTTTTTTGAATGTTTACTTCCCTTGCTCTAGGAGATACATCTCAACAAATGTTGATATGACTGATGTTAGAGAAATTACTGCCTATGTGGTCTTTTAGGATTTTGATGGTTTCAGGTCTCACATTTGGATCTTTAATCTACTTTGAGTTCATTTTTGTGTATAGTTTCAGTAAGTGGCTCAGTTTTATTGTTTTACAATTGGCTGTCCTGTTTTCCCATCACCATGTATTGAAGAGACTATCTTTTCCCCCATTTTAGATTCTTGCCTCCTTTGTCATAGATGAGTTGACCTAATAAGTGTATACTTATCTCTGAGCTCTCTTCTGTTCCATTGATCTGTTTGTCTTTTGTGTGCCAGCACCATACTGTTGTGTTTATTTTTTTTTTTTTACTTTTTATATTCTCATTATTTTTTTTCTTCCTTTTAACTTTAGAGTCTGTCTGCTTTTATTTATTTTTCTTTTTTAGGACCATCTTGTTTTGATTACTGCAGCTTTGTAGTGTATCTTGAAATCTGGAATTGTGACACCTCCAGCTTTGTTTTTCTTTCTCAAGATTGCTTTAGTTATTTCAGATCCACTGTGATCAAGAAAAAAAGAGACAGACCCAAATAAATAAAATCAGAAATCGAATAGGAGAAGTCACAAAAGACACCACAGTAATACAAAGTAGTATAAGAGAATACCATGAACAATGATATGCCAACAAATTGGACAATGTTCAAGAAATGGATAAATCCCTAGAAACATGTAATCTTCCAAAACTGAATCAGGAAGAAATAGAAACTCATTTCTGATTTTGTTTGTTTGAGTCTTCTTTTGTTTTCTTTTCAGTGCAAAGTTTCCTCAACCCTTTCTTTTAAAAACCAGCTTTTAGTTTTGTTCATCTTTTCTATTGCTTTTCTGGCTTCTCTTTTCTTTCTTTCTTCTTTCTTTCTTTCTTTCTTTCTTTCTTTCTTTCTTTCTTTCAGGTTTGTTTGTCTGCTGTTTGTTTATGTATCCAATCTATTGATCTATCTATCTACCTACCTATCTATCTATCTAACTATCTAGGCCGAGAGAGAGGGAGAGAATCCCAAGCAGGCTTTGCACTGTCAGAGCCCGACATGGGGCTCAGTGTCACGAACCATGAGAACATGATCTGAGATGAGATCAAGAGTCAGATGCTTAACCAACTGATCCACCCAGGTGCCCCATCTGCTGTCTTTCTTTCTGCTTTGATCTTTATTATTTCCCTTCTTTTCCAATATTTACTCATTGATTTTCTGTCTGGATGACCTATCCTCTGTGGAAAGTAGGGTATTAAAGTCTTCCATTATTGTGTTTGTTTTTCTCTTCGGGTCTATTAGTATTTGTTTAATATAGGTAGGTGTTCTTCATGTTGGGTGTGTATATATTTATGAGTGTTATATCTTCTTAATCAATTGACTCCTGTATCATTGTATAATGACCTTCTTTGCCCTTTGTTACTATTTTTGGCTTAAAGTCTATTTTGTCTCATGTAAGTATAGCTACCCCTGCCTGCTTTCTTGTGGTTTCCGCTTGCATGGAATATCTTTTTCCATCCCTTCCCTTTTAGACTATGTACATTAAAGCTGAAGTAAATCTCCTGTAGGAAGCATACTTTGGGTCTTATATATATTTATCCATTCAGTCACTCTATGTCTTTTCATGGGAGAAGTTAATGCATTTCTTAAACAAGTTTTATTTGAGATGGGGGGAGAAGGGTAGAGGGAGAAAGAGAGAGACTCTCAAACAGGCTCCATGGCGAGCAGGGAGCCCCTGACGTGGGGCTCAATCTCATGACCCTGGGATCGTGAGCTGAGATGAAATCAAGAGTTGGGCACTTAACCAACTGAGCCACCCAGGAATCCTTTCAATACATTTTCACTTAGAGTACTTACTGATACGTAAGGACTTGCTTAAGCCATCTTATTGTTTCCTGGCTGTTTTGTGGTTCCCTTCTACCTTTCTTCCTCTTTTGCTGCCTTCCTTTCTGAACTGATGTTTTTCTTTAGTGGTATGCTTTGATTCTCTTCTGTTTATTGTGAACCTATTGTAGGTTTTTGCTTTCTGGTTACCATGAGACTTGCACGAAGCATCTTACATATATAACAGTCTATTTCATACTGATGACAATTAAATTTCAATCACATACAGAAACCCTACCCTTTTGCCTCCTCCCTTTATATTCTTCATGTCAAAGTTTACTTCTTTTTATGTTGTATATTCATTAATAAATTATTGTACCTATAGCTGTTTTTTTAAACACTTTGTCCTTTCACCTTTAAACTAGAATTAAGTAGTTAACACACCATCATATTGGAGTAGGAGTATTCTGAATCAGAGTATGTTTGTCTTTACCAGTGTGTTTTATATTTTCATGTGTTTTAATGTTAGTAATAAGCATCCTTTCATTCCAGCGTGAAGGACTCCTCTCAGGATTTCTTACAAGACAGGTCTAGCTGTGGTGAGCTCCCTCAGCTTTTCTTTGTGAGGGAAAGTCTTTATTCTGCCTTCATTTCTGAAGACAACTCTGCCAGTTAAGTCTTCCTGGTGGGCAGTTTCTTTCCTCTGTACTTTGACTATATCACTGCATTCTCTCCTGGCCTGCAAGCTCTCTGCTCAGAAATCTGCTTTAGCTTTATGGGGTTTACCTGGTATGGGAGTTTTGTTTTGTTTTGTTTTGTTTTGTTTTGCTTTCTCTCCCATTGCTTTTTAACTTATTTCTTTGACTTCAATTTATTCAGTTTTATTATAATGTGTCTTGGAGAGGATTATCATGGATTTTTTTTGTCTTTTTTTTCAATATATGAAATTTATTGTCAAATTGGTTTCCATACAACACCCAGTGCTCATCCCAAAAGATGCCCTCCTCAATACCCATCACCCACCCTCCCCTCCCTCCCACCCCCCACCAACCCTCAGTTTGTTCTCAGTTTTTAACAGTCTCTTATGCTTTGGCTCTCTCCCACTCTAACCTCTTTTTTTTTTTCCTTCCCCTCCCCCATGGGTTCCTGTTAACTTTCTCAGGATCCACATAAGAGTGAAAATATATGGTATCTGTCTTTCTCTGTATGGCTTATTTCACTCAGCATCACACTCTCCACTTCCATCCACGTTGCTACAAAAGGCCATATTTCATTCTTTCTCATTGGCACATAGTATTCTATTGTGTATATAAACCACAATTTCTTTATCCATTCATCAGTTGATGGACATTTAGGCTCTTTCCATAATTTGGCTATTGTTGAGAGTGCTGCTATAAACATTGGGGTACAAGTGCCCCTATGCATCAGTACTCCTGTATCCCTTGGGTAAATTCCTAGCAGTGCTATTGCTGGGTCATAGGGTAGGTCTATTTTTAATTTTCTGAGGAACCTCCACACTGCTTTCCAGAGCGGCTGCACCAATTTGCATTCCCACCAACAGTGCAAGAGGGTTCCCATTTCTCCACATTCTCTCCAACATCTATAGTCTCCTGATTTGTTCATTTTGGCCACTCTGACTGGCGTGAGGTGATACCTGAGTGTGGTTTTGATTTGTATTTCCCTGATAAGGAGCGACGTTGAACATCTTTTCATGTGCCTGCTGGCCATCCGGATGTCTTCTTTAGAGAAGTGTCTATTCATGTTTTCTGCCCATTTCTTCCCTGGGTTATTTGTTTTTCGGGTGTGGAGTTTGGTGAGCTCTTTATAGATTTTACATACTAGCCCTTTGTCCGATATGTCATTTGCAAATATCTTTTCCCATTCTGTTCGTTGCCTTTTAGTTTTGTTGGTTGTTTCCTTTGCTGTGCAGAAGCTTTTTATCTTCATAAGGTCCCAGTAGTTCATTTTTGCTTTTAATTCCCTTGCCTTTGGGGATGTGTCGAGTAAGAGATTGCTACAGCTGAGGTCAGAGAGGTCTTTTCCTGCTTTCTCCTCTCGGGTTTTGATGGTTTCCTGTCTCACATTCAGGTCCTTTATCCATTTTGAGTTTATTTTTGTGAATGGTGTGAGAAAGTGGTCTAGTTTCAACCTTCTGCATGTTGCTGTCCAGTTCTCCCAGCACCATTTGTTAAAGAGACTGTCTTTTTTCCATTGGATGTTCTTTCCTGCTTTGTCAAAGATTACTTGGCCATATGTTTGTGGGTCTAGTTCTGGGGTTTCTATTCTGTTCCATTGGTCTGTGTGTCTGTTTTTGTGCCAATACCATGCTGTCTTGATGACGACAGCTTTGTAGTAGAGGCTAAAGTCTGGAATTGTGATGCCTCCTGCTTTGGTCTTCTTCTTCAAAATGACTTTGGCTATTCGGGACCTTTTGTGGTTCCATATGAATTTTAGGATTGCTTGTTCTAATTTCAAGAAGAATGCTGGTGCAATTTTGATTGGGATTGCATTGAATGTGTAGATAGCTTTGGGTAGTATTGACGTTTTGACAATATTTATTCTTCCAATCCATGAGCAGGGAATGTCTTTCCATTTCTTTATATCTTCTTCAATTACCTTCATAAGCTTTCTATAGTTTTCAGCATACAGATCTTTTACATCTTTGGTTAGATTTATCCCTAGGTATTTTATGCCTCTTGGTGCAATTGTGAATGGGATCAGTTTCTTTATTTGTCTTTCTGTTGCTTCATTGTTAGTGTATAGGAATGCAACTCATTTCTGTACATTGACTTTGTATCCTGCAATTTTGCTGAATTCATGTATCAGTTCTAGCAGACTTTTGGTGGAGTCTATCGGATTTTCCACGTATAATATCATGTCATCTGCAAAAAGCGAAAGCTTGACTTCATCTTTGCCAATTTTGATGCCTTTGATTTCCTTTTGTTGTCTGATTGCTGATGCTAGAACTTCCAGCACTATGTTAAACAACAGCGGTGAGAGTGGGCATCCCTGACGTGTTCCTGATCTCAGGGAAAAAGCTCTCAGTTTTTCCCCATTGAGGATGATGTTAACTGTGGGCTTTTCATAAATGGCTTTTATGATCTTTAAGTATGTTCCTTCTATCCCCACTTTCTCAAGGGTTTTTATTAAGAAAGGGTGCTGGATTTTGTCAAAGACGTTTTCTGCATCGATTGACAGGATCATATGGTTCTTCTCTTTTTTTTATTAATGTGATGTATCACGTTGATTGATTTGTGAATGTTGAACCAGCCCTGCATCCCAGGAATGAATCCCACTTGGTCATGGTGAATAATTCTTTTTATATGCTGTTGAATTCGATTTGCTAGTATCTTATTGAGAACTTTGCATCCATATTCATCAGGGATATTGGCCTGTAGTTCTCTTTTTTTACTGGGTCTCTGTCTGGTTTAGGAATCAAAGTAATACTGGCTTCATAGAAGGAGTCTGGAAGTTTTCCTTCCCTTTCTATTTCTTGGAATAGCTTGAGAAGGATAGGTATTATCTCTGCTTTAAACGTCTGGTAGAACTCCCCTGGGAAGCCATCTGGTCCTGGACTCTTATTTGTTGGGAGATTTTTGATAACCGATTCAATTTCTTCGCTGGTTATGGGTCTGTTCAAGCTTTCTATTTCCTCCTGATTGAGTTTTGGAAGCTTGTGGGTGTTCAGGAATTTGCCCATTTCTGCCAGGTTGTCCAATTTGTTGGCAAATAATTTTTCATAGTATTCCCTGATAATTGTTTGTATCTCTGAGGGATTGGTTGTAATAATTCCATTTTCATTCGTGATTTTATCTATTTGGGTCATCTCCCTTTTCTTTTTGAGAAGCCTGGCTAGAGGTTTGTCAATTTTGTTTATTTTTTGAAAAAACCAACTCTTGGTTTCGTTGATCTGCTCTACCGTTTTTTTTAGATGCTATATTGTTTATTTCTGCTCTGATCTTTATTATTTGTCTTCTTCTGCTGGGTTTAGGCTGCCTTTGATGTTCTGCTTCTAGTTCCTTTAGGTGTGCTGTTAGATTTTGTATTTGGGATTTTTCTTGTTTCTTGAGATAGGCCTGGATTGCAATGTATTTTCCTCTCAGGATGGCCTTCGCTGCATCCCAACGCGTTTGGATTGTTGTATTTTCATTTTCATTTGTTTCCATATATTTTTTAATTTCTTCTCTAATTGCCTGGTTGACCCACTCATTCTTTAGTAGGGTGTTCTTTAACCTCCATGCTTTTGGAGGTTTTCCAGACTTTTTCCTGTGGTTGATTTCAAGCTTCATGGCATTGTGGTCTGAAAGTATGCATGGTATAATTTCAGTTCTTGTAAACTTATGAAGGACTGTTTTGTGACCCAGTATATGATCTATCTTGGAGAATGTTCCATGTGCACTCGAGAAGAAAGTATATTCTGTTGCTTTGGGATGCAGAGTTCTAAATATATCTGTCAAGTCCATCTGATCCAATGTCTCATTCAGGGCCCTTATTTCTTTATTGACCGTGTCTCTAGATGATCTATCCATTTCTGTAAGTGGAGTGTTAAAGTCCCCTGCAATTACCACATTCTTATCAATAAGGTTGCTTATGTTTATGAGTAATTGTTGTATATATTTGGGGGCTCCGGTATTCGGCGCATAGACATTTATAATTGTTAGCTCTTCCTGATGGTAGACCCTGTAATTATTATATAATGCCCTTCTTCATCTCGTTACAGCCTTTAATTTAAAGTCTAGTTTGTCTGATATAAGTATGGCTACTCCAGCTTTCTTTTGACTTCCAGTAGCATGATAAATAGTTCTCCATCCCCTCACTCTCAATCTAAAGGTGTCGTCAGATCTAAAATGAGTGTCTTGTAGACAGCAAATAGATGGGTCTTGTTTTTTTATCCATTCTGATACCCTATGTCTTTTGGTTGGTGCATTTAATCCATTTACATCCAGTGTTATTATAGAAAGATACGGGTTTAGAGTCATTGTGATGTCTGTATGTTTTATGCTTGTAGTGATGTCTCTGGTACTTTGTCTCACAGGATCCCCCTTAGGATCTCTTGTAGGGCTGGTTTAGTGGTGACAAATTCCTTCAGTTTTTGTTTGTTTGGGAAGACCTTTATCTCTCCTTCTATTCTAAATGACAGACTTGCTGGATAAAGGATTCTCGGCTGCATATTTTTTCTGTTTAACACACTGAAGATCTCGTGCCAATCCTTTATGGCCTGCCAAGTTTCAAAAGAGAGATCAGTCACGAGTCTTATAGGTCTCCCTTTATATGTGAGGGCACGTTTATCAATGGGCAAATTTTTTTAATAAAAAAATAAAATTCCCTTTATTTATATCAAACTCAGTTTGGCTAATGTGAGAGAATAGGTATTAGAAAAGGAGAAGGGGTGGGAGGCAAAAGAGAAGGGAGGAGAAGAGGAAAAAAATGGAGCACAGGGGCTGCTGGAGAAGGACTGGGGAACAGAAGGAAATGGAATCTACATGGTGATAGAAGATAAAAGGAATGTTTTGTCTGCTTCATTTTATCTAGACTGAAGGTGGAGAAGAAGTAGACTAGATCAAATTTTAAGTTCTAAACTATATTCTTGAATTCCCAATACCCATCCTCTCCTCATACAAAAGGCATTTTCTGAAGGATGGAGAATCCTATCCTGACACAGTAGACACCATTCTCAAATTGAAGGCCAGAGGGTCTTCCTGAATTGAAAGGAAGAGCCTTTAGAGTCTTCCTTAATTAGAAGCCATGTCATTTCTAGGCCATGTGACAGCTTCACCTGGAGAAGTGTAGAGTTCTGAAACCAATCTTTCAGAGCCTTTCAGGCTTTGATAACTCAAAAATAAGCGATGAGCTCATTTTGGAAATGCTACATTCCTTTTATGAAATGATACAGAAAAACTGGTGGAAAATAACTAACAGTGGTATTTTTGATTGACATTCTAGACCCACACAAACATTAGTAATCTAGATAACGAGATTAATAAAATAATCTGGAATTAAGAATCTATAATTAAGAAACTAGATAAAATCAAATCCCAGGGTACATATTTTACTATAGAATTTATTCGCACTTCACAATGCCTGATTTAGGAGCAATTGTAGAAATATACTTGTGTTTTGAGATGAAAAACACACATTGCTGTTGTGCTAGAGAAATACTTTATAAAGATGGGCAGGAAGAGGCCCTGTGTTTGGATGTGTACATTATAGAGTACTTGTGAACACCTTCACCCTACCATTTCCTCTTAAATGTTTAGGAGAACAGCTGAGCCATTCTCTCCATAATGTAGACATGGTTCAACAAATGGAATTCTCAGGTCAGTTCCTCTATCTACAGACTTTAAATGTGATACAGAAGCCACTAGCTTTATAGCACACCAGCGATGAACTCAAGATGTAGCTATAATTAGGACTTGGAAACACAGACGAAAGACAGAAGGAATCTTCAGTTTCCTTTACCATAACTTTGAAAATAGAAAACGGGTGCCATCTTGTGGTTATTTTAATAAGGTCGCTCTTAAACAATGACTTTCTGGAGAGGCAACTTAACAAAATCTCCTATTTCTTTCTCCTTGAAAATACTGTTAAAATTATCTTTCTTAAACTCTTGGACTTGGTACTCTTACAATCTGGAGATTTCATTAAAATGCTAGACCTACCCACATAAAAACACAATCACAATAATATTAGGTGACTACCAACCATGAAAAACATGGCAAGCAATTTTCATAATTCTTAAGAACCGCTCAAGACCTGCCTCTCGGTTGCGAGCATGTTGAAAGTTAGGTAAAGGTTTTTGTAAAAATGGTGACATGAACACAGGGGTCCCTCCATCCTGGGAACTGCGGGTGGAATAGATCCAAGATAAATACCCACTTTTCAGCCCACTTATTTACTTCTAACTTGTTACAAGAAGAATATATGTTACGTTTGTAGTTAACAAAAAGAATCACTAAACCAGGGGTACGAGGTTCACCTTACCCGAGAACTGTGTTACTGGATGCTCCCCGGAAAGGTGACACCACATTTTGTGTGTGTGTGTGTGTGTGTGTGTGTGTGTGTGTGTGTAAGTCTTGTAGAAGAGGCATGCATCTTACCATTAAGTAGTGTTTGTGTACTAACTTCCTGGGAGCATCAGGCATGCCACAGACAAATTTGGGGCTGGATGGGCTATGAGTCAAAACACGTGCTCCCCAATGGAAGCCTCTCGGATCTGGGCACTAGCCGCCGGAACTCAAACAGATTTCCGCAGAATTTCTCCAGGAAACCTTCGTGTGGGGCAGAGACGGGCGCTCTGTCCAGTGGCTGCTTTCTAATCTGCTGTCATGTTTGAGACCCTGGCCTTTCCTTCCCGGAAATGAGCCTTCGTCCCTGCAAGGTGGCGCCAGAGGCCTGGCCAAGGCGGAGGCGCAGGCGGAGCGGGAGCCCCCAGCGGAGGAGCCTGGGCCCAGGTCCCAGGCCAGGCGGCAACCCGAGGCAGGGCCTGGCTCAGAGCCGCTCCCGGCCTCTAAGCACGAGTCAGAGCAGTTCTTCGGTGGAAGACAGGAACCCGAGATGACTTGGGCTTAGGGGCAGTTGCCAGTGCCCACTGGGGCGCCCCATTCACATCCGGTGTCAGTGAGGGGGGATTCCTCGCTGCCAGCATCACCGTCGGAAAACCAGGTGTCCGAGAGACCCCGTTGCCACACCGACTGCCTGGAGGCGCCCCTCTCCTGCCTCTTCCAAAGGCTGGGATGCGAAGAGGGCGCGCACCCCTGGATCTTCCTGCTGGTGCCCATGGTGCTGACGGCCGCTCTGGGCACCGGTTTGATATACCTGCCCAAGGATGTAGAAGAAAACCTTGAGGAGCCGTACACCCCAATAGGGAGCCCAGCCAAGGCCGAGTGGTGCTTTGTGCAGGAACGCTTCACCGCCAACGACTCTTACCACTTCTCCATCTCCAGGAAGAGCACCGAGGTCTATTTCGCTTGTATGCTAGCGGTCTCCAACACCACCTCCCTGCTAGAACCAGCAATCTTATCAGAAGTTAGTAAAGTGGATGACGTGATCCAGGATCTGTATGCGATGGGAGAAAACGGAACCCAGATCCACTACAATCAGGTGTGTGCCAAGCCCCAGGGTCTCTGCGTGCCTTCCAACCCACTCCTGTATGCCTGGCAGATGAACAGGGACCTCGACCTGAGAAATGTCACTTTCCCAATCTACAACCACACCGGTCAGCCCATCTACCTGGCTGGCACCATTGGAGGAACATTCTTAGGTGAGAGGATGGGAATGAACCAGTTACTCCTGGAAGCCAAAGCCGTGAGGCTGCTCTACTACCTGAAAACTGAGGATGGAGAGGACAACGAGCATAGTAAGAAATGGTTGACCCATTTTGTGAACCAATTTAGCAACATTGAAAAGAGTCTGGCCTCGAAGAGGATCCAGGTATCTGGTGGCTGAGTTTTATAGGGAGACCAGGAGAAGGTGGGAGGGGTAAGAACACGTTTTCCAAGTAGTAGCACTCCTGGATTATTTATTGGAGTCCTTGACTTGCAGCTGGGAGTGCTCTACTCTGTTTGACACTTAATCCAACTTCCTTAATCTCACACACCAAAGGATGCCACACAGCATAAATCCTTAATAATATTCTGGTGGAAAACACAAATCCTACATCCTTAAGGTAGGTCTGCTCAGTGCAGACATTGATTATCAGGTTTTCCAGTCAAATTACTTTAAAATCCTTCCTCTTAAAGTCTTTGCTATTTTGGGGGAACCCTCTGAAATGTGTTTGGGGTTCGTTGGAATAAAAGCAAAAAACTTTTAAAAAGTTCCATGGTATTATTGAAAGGAGAATTAGCTCACCGTTTACCAAGTAAGTTATATAGCCTAGTGCCAGGCACATGCTAGCTATTCTGTAACTAATAGTTGTGAATAAGCCTGGTCAAAGTGAGACAACTATTGGAAAAATACCAGATCCTTCTGAAATATCGATGAAATTAAAATAGTAAAAGACAACGACCTACTAAAATTTTAGAAAAAGCCACAATTTCTGTAATTATGAATCGTTTCACAATCTTAGGTAGATCTCAGATTTTGTGTATTCAGGAGGTTTAAACTTGGGTTTCTGAAAGAAACTTTGGAAAGCGTGCCACAGATTTGTGGGAAGAAGCACACCTATGTTAATCTTCTTTATTCTAAAATCACGATTCACATATTTTGATCTTTTACTAAATCTTAACCTGTTTCAATCAGTAAGCTATAGTGTTTCAATAGGGTTTGTAACTCACACAAATATTGGAATGAGAAGTTATTTACTTGACTAAATTTTTGTGGCAGGTGGTCTACTTTACATCAATTCCTACACAACTGGAACTTGAAGCAACTTTGATGACAGTGATCCCTTTGTTTCACTTGGCATACCTTCTAATCATATTATTTGCAATACTATCATGCTACAGGTGAAATGGTTTCATTGTTTCTTAACTCTTTTTAACAGATATTTTTGGGTGGCAAAATACATATAAATGATATAAAATATGCCAATCTAATCATTTTTAAGTGTATATTTCAGTGGCATTAATTACATTCACACTGTTGTGCAACCATCACAACTATCTGGTTTTTTTTCCTCATTTTTATGTTTCTACGTTTATTTATTTTTGATAGAGAGAGACAGAGCACAAGTGGGGGAGGGGCAGAGAGAGAAGGAGACAGAATTGGAAGCAGGCTCCAAGCTCTGAGCTGTCAGCACATAGCCTGCCACGGGGCTCGAACCCACAAACCGGGAGATCGTGACCTGAGCCGAAGTTGGACGCTTAATGAGCCACCCAGGCACCCCACAACTGTCTGTTTCTAAATCTTTCCATCCCCCTAAACAGAAACTGTATAACCCTTAGGCAGTAATTCTCCATGGCCTCCCCCCAGTCCCGGCTAACCTTCATCTGCTTTCTATCTCTATGAATTTGCTTATTCTAGAGATTTCATATAAGTGGAATCACACAATATTTGTACTTTTGTGACTGGCTTATTTCACTTGGCATAATGTTTTCAAGGTTCCTCTATATCCTAGCACGTATCAAAACTTCATTCATTTTTATGACTGGTATTTCACCGTATACATACAGCACTGTTTGTTTATACACTGAACTGTTGATGGGCACTTGGAATGTTTCCACTTTTTGGCTTTTGTGAATAATGCTGCAACGAACATTGATGTACAAATATTTTCTTGAGCTCCTGTTTTCAATTATTTTCAGTATATACCTGGGAATGGAATTGGTGGGTGGAGTGATAATTCTATGTTCAGTTCTTTGAAGAACCGCCAAATCCTACCAGCAAGGTATAAAGGTTCCAATTTCTCCGCATCCTCACCAACACTTGTTTTTTGTTTTATTGATAATAGTCAACTTAATAGTGACAAAGTGTGGTTTGATTTACATTTCCCCAATTACTAATGATCTTAAGTATCTTTTCATGTGTTTATTGGCCATATGTACATCTTTGGAGAAATGTCTATGCAAGTCCTTTGCCCATTTTTTAATTTGGTTGTCTTTTTGTTTTTGAGTCCTATTGTTGGCGAGTACTTTGTATATTTGGTTTTAAGTTTATTTTTTTTTATTTCGAGAGAGAAGAAGTATGAATGGGGGAGGGTCAGAAAGAGAGGAGAGAGAGAGAATCCCAATCAGGCTCCACACTGCCAGCACAGAGCCTGATGCGGGGCCTGAACCCACAAACCATGAGATCATGACCTGAGCTGAAGTCGGATATTCAACTGACTGAATCACCCAGACACCTCAGTATTTTGTATGTTTTAAATATTAAACCTTTATCAGATATATGATTTATAAATATTTTCTCTCACTCTGTGTACTGTCTCTTCACTTTCTTGATAATGTCTTTAATGCACAAGAGTTTTTAATTTTGATGAAATCCACTTTATCTTATTTTGTTCTTTTGCTACTTATACTTATATCTAAGAATCCATCGACAAGTTCAATGTCATGCACATTTGCCCTGTGTTTCCGTCTAAGAGTTTTATGGTTTTAGCCTTCATATTTAGGTTGTTGATCAATTTTTAGTTCACTTTTGTATATGTAGTGTGAGTAGGGGTTTAACTTCATTCTTGTGCATGGAAATCCATGTGGAAATCCATGTTTCCATGTTGATTGCTGGAAATCCAGTTTTCCAAGTCCCATGTGATGAACAGACTATTCTTTCCCAGTTGATTGGACTTGGCATCCTTGTAAACAATCAATTGGTTGTAGATGTATGGGTTTATTTCTGGACTCTAAATTATATGCCATGAGCCTACATGTCTGTTGATGTGCCACTACCACACTGTTTTGATTCCTGTAGCTTTGTTATGAGTTTTGAAATCTGGAAATCTCAGCCCTCCAATTTTTATCGTCTTTTTCATGATTATTTTGGATATCTAGGACCCTTGCAATTCCATATGAATTTGAGGGTTGGCTTTTCCATTTCTGGGGTGGGGGGAAGGTCATTGAAATTTTGATAAAGATTGTGTTGAATCTGTAGGTTGTTTTAAGTGAGATTAACATTTTAACAATACTGTCTTCCTCCCCGTGAACTAAGGTTGCATTTCAATTAACTTAGGTCTTCTTTAGTTTCTTTCACTAGATTTTTGTAGCTTTCTGTCTTTCACCTCCTTGGTTAAATTTATTTCTAAATATTTTATTCTTTTAGACACTAAATGGAATTGCTTTTTTCATTTCATTTTTGGATTGTTCATTGCGCATATATAGAAACACAACTGGTATTTGTGTGTGGATCTTGTATCCTGCAGCTTTGCTCAATTTGTTTATTAACTCTATTAGTTTTATTGTGGTTTCTTGGGAATTTTCATATATAGAATCATGTAATCTGTGAAAAGGGATGTTATACTTCTTCATTTCCAATTTAGATTCCTTTTATTTCCATTTCTTATTTAATTCCTCTGGATAGCACTTCCACTTCAATGTCAAGTGTCATTGGTGAAAGTGGGCATCTTTATCTTGTTCCTGATTTTGAAGGGAAATCTTTCAGCTTTCACTTTGGATTATATTGTTAGATATTCACTTCTTATAATGGTCCCTATCATTTTGAGGAAGTTCCTTTCTATTCCTTGTTTTTGAGGGTTTTTTTTTTTTAATCATAATTGGGTGTTGGATTTTGTCACATGTCTTTTTTGCATCTATTGAGATGATCGTGTAGATTTTATCCTTTGTTCTGTTAGTGTGATATGTTACTTGATTGATTTTTCCCATGTTGAACCATTCTTGCATTCCTGGGATAAATCCTAGTCGGTAATGATGTATAATCTTTTTAACGTGCTATTGAATTGGGTTTGCAGAATATTATTAAGGACATTTGAATCTACATTCATAAGATATTGATCTATAGTTTTCTTCTTGTAATCTTTGTCTGGGATTGGTATCAGTATAATGTTGGTCTCATAGAATGAGTTAGAGAGTGTTTCTTCCTTTTCAACTTTTTGGAAGGACTTGAGAAGGATCGGTGTTACTTCTTCTTTACATGTTTAGTAAAATTTACCAGTGAAGCCATCTGGTCTTGGACTTTTCTTTTTGGGTTGTTTTTGATTACTGATTCAGTCTTTTTACTTATTCAATGTCTGTTGAGATTTTCTATTTCATCTTGAGTCAGTTTAGGTCATTTACGTGTTTCTAGAAATTTGTGCATTTCATATAGTTTGTTGGCATAAGTTGTTTATAGTGTTCTTTATTTTTTTAATGTTTATTTACTTTTGAGAGGGAGTCACGAGAGGGAGAGAGGTGGTGGGGGGTGGGGGCAGAGGATCCAAAGTGAGCTCTGCACTGACAGCAGTGAGCCCCATGCAGGGCTCAAAACCATCAATCGTGAGATCATGACCTGAGACAAAGTCGGAGCTCAACCAACTGAGCCACCCAGACAACCCTATAGTGTTCTTTTATAATCCTTCATGTTTCTCTAAGGTTAGTAGTAATGTCTTCAATTTCATTTCTGATGTAGTTATTTCTGTCTTCTTTTTTCTTTGTCACTCTAGATAAGAGTTTATCAATTTGTTGATCTTTTTAAATAATCAATTTTTGGCTTTGTTGGTTCTCTCCATTGTTTTTCTAGTCTCAATTGCATATATCTCTATTCTAATCTTTTCATTTCCTTCCTTGTTAGCTTTGGGTTTTGTTTTGTTTTATTTTGTTTCTATTTCTGCGATATGTCTAGTACCGTAAGGTGATTGAAGACCTTTTTTTTCTTTTTTAATGTAGTATAAATTTACCTATGAGCACTGGTGTTGCTATATCCTGTAAGTTATGTTTTGTTGTGTCTTTATTTTCATTTGTTGCTAAGTATTTTCTAATTTCCCTTGTGATTTCTTCTTTGACCCATTGGTTATTTGATAGAGGGTTGCTTAATTTCCATTCATTTTGAATTATCCAGTTTTCCCTCTATTATTGATTTGTAGCTCCATTCCATTGTTGGTTAAAAAGACACATTGGGTAATTTCAATATTTTTACATTTTCAGACTTGTTTTGTGACCTAACATATGCTCTATTCCAGAGAATGTTTCATGTTCACTTGAGAATAATGTATATTCTTCTATCATTGGGTTGAGTGTTGTATATATCTCTGTAAGGTCTAATTTATTTAGTGTTGTCCATTTCTTCTGTTTCCTTATAGATTATTGGCCTAGATATTTTATACATTATTGAAAGTGGCATATTGAATTCTCCATCTATTTCTGTCTACAAATCTGTTAATATTTGTTTCATTTTGGGGTCTCTATTGGCAGTGCATGTATGTTTGTAGATGAATCTTCTTGATGAATTGTTCTTTTCATCAATATAAAATGCCCTTCTTTGTCTCTTTTAACAGTTTTTAAAATAAAATCTATTTTGTCTTATAGAAGTATATTCAATCCTGCCCTCCTTTGGTTATATTTATATGGAATATCTTTCTCCATCCTTTAGCTTTCAATCTATTTATGTCTTTGGATCTATAATGAGTCTCTTGTAGACAGCATATAGTTGAATCATGTTATTTTATCCCTTCTGTCAATTTCTACCCTTTTATTCAAGAGTTTAATCCATTTACATTTAAAATAACTGCTGATAAGGAAGGACTTCTGCTATTTTGCTATTTGTATTCTGTGTATCATACAGTTTTTTTGTCCCTCACTTCATCCATTATCCCTTTTTCTATGTTTAGTTTCTATTTTTCTAATTTGTTTGATTCTCTTCTCATTTCCTTTTGCCATGATTTTGTGAGATTTTCTTTATGGTTACCATGCTGATTCATATAATTCTAAGTTTAAAACAACCTACATTAAACTGATACCAACTTAACTTCAAAAACACACAAATCTGCTGCTTCTATACACCTCTGTCCCCCACTCTTTATGTTGTTGTTGTCACAAATTATGTCTTTATACGCTCTATGCCCAATAACAGAGTTATAATTATTTTTATGTTCTAAATTCTGTAGGTAATAAAATGTAGGATTATAAACCAAAAATATAATAATACTTGCTGTTATATTTGACCAAGACCTATGTTTCCTCATATGACTTAGCATTACTTTTTATTGTTCTTTCTATTCAGCCTGAAGGATTCCTTTTATCATCTCATATAGGGCAGGTCTAATTAACAAGCCCGCTTAGCTCTTGTTTATCTGGAATGTCTTAATTTCTCCTTCATTTTTGAAGGACAGTTTTGATGAATACAGAATTTTAGTTGATGTTTTTTTTTCTTTAAGCACTATAAATATCCCATTGTCTCCTTGCCTCCATAGTTTCTAAGAAACAATCAGCTTTTACACTTATTAAGGGTCCCTTATATTTGGTGAGTTGCTTCTCTCTCAGTGCTTCCAAGACTCTCTTTGCCTTTGGCTTTCAATGATTTGATTATAATGTTCTCAGTCTGGGTCTTTTTGAGTTCATCCTATTTGAACTTCATTAAGCTTCTTGGATTTGTAGCTTCATATCTTCTACCAAATTTGGGAAGTTTTCAGCCATTATTTCTTTAAATATTCTTCCTGCCTCCTTTTCTCTCTCTCCTGGAACTCCCATAATGTGTATGTTGATCTACTGACTGGTAGACCCAAGATCTCTGACGTTCTTCTCACTTTTCTTCATCCTTTTTTCTTTATGTCTCTTAGACTCCATACATTTCAATTGTCCTATTTTCAGTTCACTGATTCTTCTGCCTATTAGACCTGCTGTTGAATGCGTCTAGTGTTTTTGGGTTTGTGTTCTGTCATTTCAGTTATTGTATTTTTCAGTTCCAGAATTTCTGTTTGGTTCCTTTAAAAAATTTCTACCTCTTTATATTATTATTTTGCTTACACATTGTTTTTCTTATTTCCTTGTCAGAGCTCTTCTTTAGCTCTGTAAGCATATTTAGAAAAGTGTTTATAGTCTTTGTCTAGTAAGTCCTAGCTCTGTCTTTCCTCAAGGATGATTTCTGTCTATTTATTTTGTTTCACACATAGTTTGAACCACACTCTCCTCTATCTTTATATACCTTGTGATTTGTTATTGGTGGTGGTGGTGGTTGTGTAGAAAACTGGACATTTGGCTAACTGGAAATCAGATTCCACCTTCCCCAGGGTTTTCTGTTGTTTTCCTACGTGTTTATTTAAGATTAGTGGTCCATTTTCTTTGTGATTTTCCGAAACTATTATGGAAAGACTGTAATTATTGTTTTTTGTGGTCACTGAAGTTTCTGTACCTTAGCTAGTGTTTTGACATAGATTTCCTTGGATGCCAGGAGCTCTCCCAGTGTTTGCAAAATGGTTCTGTGCCTGGAACCTCCAACACTTACCAAGGCTTACACTGTACCTAGGGATCAGCCCTAGGTGAAAGCTTAGGGTCTTCTTAGGTCTTTTCTGAGCATACATCTTGCCCTGGGTAATTTTCTAAATTCCCCAGTATAACTGAGAGCTTTTTAATCTCCTAAATTCCCAGAGAAATGCTCCTCATCTTTTTCCATAGGCAGTCTTTTGTATTTTTGAGCTATAATCTTTTGCTCTATGCACATGAGGTTTGTTCATTCAACTTGTGGTGTTTCCAGCTTTCTCAACCTGAGTTTTGAGTTAGACAAAACAGAGGAGTGCCTTGCATCAGTCCTTCAGGTAGCCCCCAAATAGGTTAGAACAGACATATAAAATACTTTAGGAATAATCTCTGCTCTGCTTCCTCCAAAAACAGGGAAATGGCTCCATCATGGTAACATGAGCTGTTACCACTTTAAGATCCCTGCTGTCTGAGGGACAGTTTGGGACTGGGGCCACTTTAACACATCTGCCACATTATGATCACTGCCACTTTAAGACTACTATCACACTGGAGAGGGAGACAGGGCATGTAAAAACACTATAAAACATTCCTACTATTTTGAAGTACTCCCCTGATTTTCTTTCATTTAGCACTTGCTTAGTTGCTGTAAGCTTTTGACTGCTTTCCAGAGTTCACAGAATTCTGAAAATATATGCCCGTTTTTCTATATTTCTTTGTTGGGATGAGACTTGGGAAATTCCTACGCCATGTTTTGCTGATATCCAGCACTAAACTCTTATTTTTTAAACTTTCTTTTCTCCCCAACCCCCATTGGCAAGTGTGCAATCAGATGGAATATTAAAAACAAATAAAGAAACTATGGCCAGTTTTGTTTGATTTGGCATATGGTTTTTACTTTACATATTGTGCCAATTGTGAGTAATTGTTCCATTTGGAAGCAGATACGCTGATAGAATTAAACAAGTCCTTATTTCTGTATAAATTTGAACTAGTACTTTTAACTATATAAAAAAATCAATCTCTAATTTAATTGACTTGGGTGTCCCCATTGTTTGGATGTGGGTTTACCTTGTTAAGCACTTAAAAATGGTTATCTACGCATTAGGGTTAGTTTGAGCTCTTGTAATCAGAAAGCTAAAATATTGAAAATATCAGCAAACACCAGTATTTATTTGTAGAAGTAACCCGATAGAATATATCAATTGAGTGATTCTCACAGCAGAGTTCCAGAGAGGACACTAAACCTACTTATTCTGAAGCCACCTATTGAATCAAGTCTCTGGGGTTTCAGTCTGAAAATCTATATTTCAAAAATGTCTTTAATTGATTCTCCTGTATAGGTAGGCTTGGGAACAAATGATATCATTCAACTCTCTAGATTTTCAGGTAGAGAAACATAAGGCCCCAGTAGGTAGAGGGAGTTAACCATGATGGGTATCTCGTTAGAGTTAATAAACTACCTCGCAACTTTGATATTTTGGAAAGAAAGACCACATTCCCTAGAAAACAAACAAAATCAAAAAACTAAGAAGGAAGGGTGAGAGGGAGGGAGGGAGGGAGAAAATAGGGGACGAAGGATGGGAAGGAAAAAAGACCAAATTCAGTCTTGTTAAAGTCATTAGAGTATAAAACTAATGTTAACCTAGTGTGGAATCTCCAAGGTACCAACAAGTGGCTTAACAAAACTTTCCTACTAGGTAGTTGGTTCTGAAGATACACATTTACATCAATTCTTGCTTATCTTTACTAATAATTATGGACAGTGATACAGAAAATCTTATACTGAAGGCAATTAGAAAATGATTTTTTAATATTTATTTAAAATGAAAGAGAGAGCATGGTTGAGTGAGCAGAGGCAGAGAGAGAGGGAGAGAAAGAATCCCAAGCAGGCTCTGCACTGTCAGAGCAGAGCCCGACACAGGGCTTGAACTCACAAACCAGGAGATCATGACCTGAGCCAAAACCAAGAGTTGGATGCTTAACCGACTGAGCCAGCCAGACACCCCTAGAAAATGATTTATATTTATTTGTCTTTGAAGACTTTATGTTTATGTAACCAGCATATGAAACATATAGGACTCGTGAGGTATAAACATAATGCAACTTTATTTTTGTCTCCCTTTGTTCCCTTTAAGTTTTGTGGGTAAGAGCAAGATCTTCTTCTGCCCCATGAAAACTCAGACAGGCTATGTGACTTTTGTGGTCATTAGCAGGTAGGACAAAATCCTCCAGTCAGAGTTAAAATGTCCATGTCCGTGTCCATGTAATAAACAAAATTGGTGACTTGATTTAAAGTTAAGGTGCCCTCCAGCACCCTTTGCTAGAACATGCTGCATGGGATAGCCCTTAATGGGGAGAAAGGAGCTTACCAGTTCTCTCCTTCTTTTTTTTCCCCTGAATATAATTTATTGTCAAGTTAGCTAACATACAGAGGACACAGTGTGCTCTTGGTTTCAGGATAGATTCCCGTGATTCTTCGCTGACATATAACACCCAGTGCTCATCCCAACAAGTGCCCTCCTCAATGCCCATTACCAATTTTCCCCTCACCTCACTCCCCCAAATCAAGCCTCAGTTCTCTGTATTTAAGAGTCTCTTATGGTTTGCCTCCCTCTCTGTTTGAAATGATTTTTTACCCTTCCCTTCCCTCATGGACTTCTGTTAAGTTTCTCAGATTCGACATATGAGTGAAAACATATGATATCTGTCTTTCTCTGACTGACTTACTTCACTTAGCAAAATACCCTCCAGTTCTATCCACGTTGTTGCAAATGGCAAGACTTCATTCTTTCTCATTGCCAAGTAGTATTCCATTGTACATATAAACCACATCTTCTTTTTTAAATTTTTTCAATTTAATTTATTCTTTAAAATTTACATCCAAGTTAGTTAGCATATAGTGCAACAATGATTTCAGAAGTAGATTCTTTAATGCCCTTACACATTTAGCCCATCCCCCTCCCACAACTCCTCCTACAACAGTAACCCTCTGTTTGTTCTCCATATTTAAGAGTCTCTTATGTTTTGTCCCTCTCCCTGTTTTTGTATTATTTTTGCTTCCCTTCCCTTGTGTTCATCTGTTTTGTATATTAAAGTCCTCATATAAGTGAAGTCACATGATATTTGTCTTTCTCTGACTAATTTTGCTTAGCATAATACCCTCTAGTTCCATCCACGTAGTTGCAAATGGCAATATTTCATTCTTTCTCATTTTCAAGTAGTGTTCCATTGTATACATAAACCACATCTTTTTTTTTTGTAATTTTTAACGTTTATTTATTTATTTTTGAGACAGAGAGAGACAGAGCATGAACGGGTGAGGGTCAGAGAGAGGGAGACAGAGAATATGAAACAGGCTCCAGGCTCTGAGCTGTCAGCACAGAGCCCGACGCAGGGCTCGAATTCACAGACCGTGAGATCATGACCTGAACCGGAGTCGGACGCTTAACCAACCATGCCACCCAGGCGCCCCACAAAAAAAAAAAAAAAAGAGAGAGAGAAATTTCTAATCTGTCTTTTTAACATCTCTTTTAGCCTGCTCTTGAGGTTCACAGATGATATTTTTGATCCAGAACTTGCAGCAACGATAGGTAAGCCTGTATTTAAAAATTCAGTAAAGGGGCGCCTGGGTGGCTCAGTCGATTAAGCATCCGACTTGGGCTCAGGTCATGATCTCACGGTTTGTGGGTTCGCCTGTGTCAGGCTCTGCTGACAGCTCGGAGCCTGAAGCCTGCTTTGGATTCTGTGTCTCCCTCTCTCTCTGCCCTTCCCCTCCTCACGCTCTCTCTCTCTCTGTCTCTCAAAAATAAATAAATGTAAAAAATTTAAAAAAATAAAATTAAAAAAAATTCAATAGAAATGCCACATATTTTCTTGCCTTCAGTCTGTTTTATCTGATTCCTTCTATCCTTCATCTCACCACCCCATTGCTTCCATGTCTGCTGCTTTCATGTCTTCTTTATTTTTCAAGGCTCAACTTGGTTTCATTAAATTTCTGGAGCCTTTGTAGATCTCGCCAGGCAAAACTAACTTTATTTGTTGGTTCATGGCACTTTGTTTTATCACTGTGGACATTATGATTATCTGTACACACATTTCTTTCTTGTACTATGAATTGTCTTTTATTTAGCAGCATATAATTATCTGACTATTTATTGTATGCCAGGCATTGTCCTGAGAGGTCGGGTTATAATGATGAGTAATGCAGACTTGTTGTCTATCATCATGGACCTAACAGTATCACCTACTAGCAGACTGTGTTGCCTTTTTAGCGTTTGCTACAGTATCCTGCATATGTTCTGAACTCAACAGGTTTATTGATATTAGTTGTTAAAGATTGTTAGAAGCACTAATACCTAAGTGGCTTTTTAAAATGAAATTTAGATTGCCTGAAAGTGGTTTGCTACACTAGCTTACTAGAATACATGAGAAAATAGAGCTAAGTATTTTGGTGTGTCACATGTATAGAGAGTAGATGACAATAGAAAAGTATCAAGAGACAGCGTGCAGGATGCGAAAGAGCTGAGTTAGAGCAGGATAGTAGTCTTGGCTCTGTCTTGAACCAGTTGTCTAGATTTTGAGCAAGTCCTTTAACTTCACTGTTTTCAGAGCGATAATACATTTTTCTTACAGCTCTAAAATTTCATGATCTGATGAGCAGAATGTAGTAAATACGATCCTAGCATTATTATTAGGGAAAATGAGTTTCTCTTAACTGGCTTTATTTGTTTTCATTTATTGTGTGTGTAGATCTATTTTTGTTTCCTTTTTTTTTCAAATGTTAAATAATTTCATACTTAGAGAAATGTTATAAAAATAGTACAAGAATTTTTGCATAGCCCCAAACATTAATATTTATGCTTTAAACATGTGCTTTATCATTCTTCCTTTACATACACATACCAGTATTCTTGGGGTTTTTTTTTTTTGTTTTTGTGTTTTTTAATTGAGACTAAAACTGGAGACATGATTAACCTCTAAATACTCTGGGGTGTATTTCCTAAATGAAGATGGATACAATTCTACTCTATGTAGACAGATTTCATTAATTGTCTCCCTAATGTCTTATTTAGAAAAAAAAAGAAAAAACTATGTTTTGTTTCTGGTCCAGGATCCAGTCCAGGATCACACACAATTTCTCTCCAGTCATTCTCTCCAGTCTTTCTTTGTCTTTCATGGCTTTTACATTTTTGGAGTTCTTACAGGTCAGTTACATTGTAGAATATCCTTCAAATGCATTTGTCCAGAGTATCCTCATGGTTAGATTCAGGTTATGCCTTTTTGACAGGAATTCTTCAAAGTGTTTCTCAGAGCATGGTGGATATCTGTACCATTCCTGTGATGGGATTCAGGTCACTTAAAGTGACATATGCCAAATTTCCCTACTATGAAGTGTCATTCTGTCATTCTAACTATGGTGGTTATCAAATGGTGATTTTTCAAATCCCATCATTCCATCTACATTTCTTATTTACAATTCTGTAAGGAGGAGGTCTCTTTTTTGTTTCTTTCTATCAATATGCACTCACAGTGTCTCTAAATGTTTAGTCAGCTATACCAAGCATTACTTAGCTTTTGTGTGGCATATTAGCATTTACCGATTTACTTTTATGTGTGTGAAAAGAAGTCATTTAAAACACTAGTAATTTAGGGACACCTGGGTGGCTTAGTCGGTTAAGCATCGAGCCTTGGCTCAGGTCATGACCTCATGGTTCATGAGTTCGAGCCCCGTGTCGGGCTCTGTGCTGACAGCTCAGAGCCTGGAGCCTGCTTCAGATTCTGTGTCTCCCTCTCTCTGTGCCCCTCCCTGGCTCACGCTCTGTCTCTCACTCTCTCTCTCAAAAATAAAATAAAAACATTAAAAAAAATTAAAACACTAGCAACTTAAAATCCATTTTAATTTGGCTTTTATATATTACTTGTTACTTTAAAAAAATTGGTAGTAAAACTTCATTTCACTCAGAACATGCCTAACAATGGATAGTGAGGAGAAGGGTAGTAACTGGCAGGAAAATAAATTTGCCTAGAGTTAAAATTTTACTAAGGGAATGATCCATATATAATATAAAGCCATCTGTCCTCATTTCAAACCCAATTGGAATCTGGGGAGTATGATACATTATGTGTTGTACTTCCCATTAAAAAGACTTTTTCTGTTTTAAAAACAAATACTGAGATTGTGGCATACTGATGAGTATATACATAATTTGTTCCCCAGATGGGCCCTACGTCTTGAAAAGTATCTTTTACATTTAGGCATCAGATTATTTTCTGCCTTAGGTTATAACTAACATACACATGAGTTTTTAAAATAAAAGCAATTAGCCCATTTGCTATAATGACCTTGTAAAAATTAGTGCATTGTGGAAAATTAGTATCTTACCAATAAAATAGTAAGGAAAGCATACTTTTATCTTTCAGTAATATGGTGAGACACTCAAGTTTTTGTCTTGTATAAAATATCCTTTTAACATATTTGTTAGATTTTGAGTCTGAGGATGGTACAATAAAGTTGGCGTTTTCTTTTTTTCCTTTCTGGCAGTTGGCCAGAGTAACAACAAAGAGAGGGAAAAACTAAAACACATACACTGTATTCCACTAAACTAGAAGAGAGCTAAAAATCCTAGGCCACAAAATAGCCGGAATGTCTGCCAAAAGCAGCGAGAACAAGCAGGCTGCATGTGGGAAGTGGAGCGAGGATACCACAGCTATAGAGCTTGGAACCAGCAAGAGATGCTTCATGAAACCGAGAGGCCCACCCTGAGATGCAAAACCAAAATCCCTTGTTTGCAAAAGCAACATGGGCTTTTAAAGCTGATGGCAGGAATTTCCCTGTACCTGGTTTGATTCTAAGAAGTTGGGGAGATGAAGCCAAACAGGCTTTTTTTTTTTTTTTTTTGGCATTTTTCTGTCTCTGTAGCAGTGGGGAAGAGATGTCTTTGCATCCTGAAAACCTCAAGGCTGCTTGTCTCCAGTGGCTGTTGAGAATTAAAAAAAAAAAAAGATTCTCATGGAAAACCCTGAATCAAGACAAAGTTTTTCTGGTCAGGAACTGGAGTCACTATGGCCTTCTTCATGAACCTCTTACAAATAGCTTATCCAAAAAAACCCCAACCTCCTTTAAAGATGAATTAACAAAAGGATTTCAGCTGAAGGCCACTCCTACCTTTCCAGAATCAAAAAGGAAGAAAGTAGCAGAAAAACCAAGGAGAGATAAAGCATACTCAACTGAAAAAATACTTCTGTAAGGGAGTTGAAAATCATGTCCAACCATTTTGTTACTTTAAAACACTTTTTGGAAGTATTTACCACTGAGAGCACAAAGCAGTGATAGAAGAGGTCAGGGAAGAGATAGTGTAGCCACATGAGAAAATGCAATGTAAGCTGATTGAGCAGAAAGAAAAATAAGGTAAGAAAATAAAACCATCGCTGCAATGAAGGTGAAATTAGAAGGATCACAAGGGACAGTAGAGACTGGAAAACAAAATAAAGGACAGGGAAGCTAGAAATGGAAAAAGTGGGTGGAATTTATCAAAGTGAATACAAATGTTAAAACACATTAGAGAAAATGATGTGGAAATCAGAAAAGGAGATTCAGCATATGTGTATTTGAATCTTAGAAGAAGAAATAGAATGAGGCAACAGATACAAAGGTATAACCCAAGGTAATTATTTCTGACATAAAAATAAATACACACACTCACAAAATTGTAAGAATATACTGAACAGGTTTTTTGTTTGCTACGTAGGGGTGTTTGAAAGAAAAAGGCATAAAGTTTCTTTTTCTGCTGTGGCGAGGCCATATGATGGTACTTAATTGGCTGCATAAATAGAACTAATTGAAATGTAAGCATCGGTTAGATCTTGTAGAAATTAGTTACACTAATTTCATATAATTTGATTACATGAGCAAAATTTGCTTCATGTTAAAGTTTTTATTTTTATTTTTAATTTTTTTTAAGTTTTTGTTTTTTAATTTACTCTGTTTTAGGTAACTTACCTTTGAGTAGAAAAAGTGCTTTAAGTAAAACTTTTTTTCAAATAAAAAAATTAGAAAATTTAAAACGAGTTGCCTACTTGAGATAGCTCTAAACTGTTCCTTAATCTGGTTGTAAGACATAATTGCTAAAATATATGAAAATGGTTTGAGGTTTGATACATTTCAATGTAGACAAATTTTGGTTGTGATTGGTTGACTTAGGTCAATGACTCTTATTACTCCCTTGTTAAGCTTTTAAAAATATTAATGAGTGTGCCCGCTTGTTACCTGTGTTTGGCTTCTAAGGACAAGCGGCCAAATCTGCTCCATCCACAAGTTACCTTATGGTTTGGGTTTACTTAACAAAATGACAATTTATTTAAAATAGTGACTTTATATATCTTGTTTAATGCCATAACACAAACTTGTTAAATTATTTGGAAATATTAGGTAGTTAGAAGAAAAATATAACTATTCTGTTTCATGTAATTTCATTCAGTTAAACATTTTAATTGGAGTAAAGCAATAAAGAGGGCTCTAGCATTTCTGTATGTAGAATAATGACAAATGGTCTTCATCATATGTAAATAATTTCTTTTTTCCTCTTTTACTAAGGGTTTTATTGGGAGAGAGGGACTTTTTTCATATGCCTTGTCAGCACTGATTAATGGTTGATAGACTTTTTAATACGGAAGTGTCCTTGCTTTCCTAGATAGGTCTTCGCTCATATTTTTGACATATTTCTGGACTATGTTGACTAATAGTTTAGGATTTTTACATCTGTTTTTGTACACAAGATAGTCTTTATTTTTTTAAAAAACAGGATTTTATATTAAAGTTGTACTGGTTTATAAAATGAAAGTTTTCTATCCTTTAAAATTGTCTTTATTAGCTTCAATGTTGGAATTATCTGTTCTGTAGAGGTTACATTTTACCTGTGAGTCATTTTGATACTTCTCCCTTCTTTACAATTCTAACCTCTTCCAGTTTTCTATTTCTTAGGACAGCCTTGGGAGTGCGGCGGCGGCTGCGTGCGGCGGCAGCCGCGGCATACGAATGAGGCGTGCTGTGGCGGCGGCGGCGGCTGCGCGGGGCGGCTGCGTGGCGGGGCCTGATGTCACCGGGCACTCGGCCCCACCCCCCGCGGCTGCAGCTGCGGAGCCGGAGAGCGGGCACCAGCACAGTCTGGGCTGAGAACGCAGCGTGCGCGGCCATGGCCTCCGGCGCCTCGCTAAGCGGGCGCAGGGCACGGGAGCAGCGGGAGGGCAGCCCCGGGCCCCCGCCCCCAGCGCTTGGCTGACCGGCTGCCCCCTCGTCTCGTCCCACAGAGGCGGACACTCGACAGAGGCTGCTGCGCACCGTCCAGAAGGAGGTGGGTGCCGGAGGAGGGGGCGGGGTCGCGATCCTGGGGGAGGGGGCTTTCAAGCCCCCAGGGAAGGGTCTCTGGAGGAGAGGTGGCCGGTGGCAGCGGCGGGGATGGCCATTTCCGGTTTGGGGCTCACCGGGCTGGGTATTTACCTACGGCGGAACTGGAGGCGAGTGAGTTTGGGGGTTGGAGTATAGGGGGACCCTGGATGTTTTTATGCTGTGTGCAGGGGCGGGTGCAGCGGGAGGGCCCCCCGGGTGTGGGTCACCCCTGGATATGTCTGGGTAGGACCTTCTCTTGTGAAAGAGCCGGTGGTTGGATCTCAGTGAGGTGAGGCAAGCGCCTGGGGGTGCTGACTGGGCATATTGGGTGGTGGGGGGCTGAATGGAGCTGTAGAAGGAAGACCAGACTTCGGAAGAGGGGAAAGGTTCACTGTGGAAAAATGCCCCTCATCCCAGATCTCCCCTTTCCCACAAATTCTCCGTGCTTGGAGCCACCCCTAGGAGCCAAGAGACTTCCCCCGCCCCCATTCCTGAAAGCCCCTGGCAAGTGGGTTACTCCATTTGTGGGCTTGTCCCCTGCTGTTTTGGCAGGTGGGTTTCCCTTACCCCCTACCCCACCCCCACATGCAGTAGAGTGAGAAGCAAGCAAGGTTCAACTGTCCCTCTGCCCCTTCCCTCTCCTTGGGGCCAACTGGGAACCCAGTCCAGCCTTTACTTTGTAGCCCTGAACTGCCTGCAGACGGCAGAATCCATAGTGGTTGGTTCCCGGGGAGCGTTTAGATGCTTGGACTGTGTGTGTGCGTGTGTGTAAAGCATGCACACGCCTATGTGGGCGAGGACATGTGGCTGTGAGTGTGTGCCTCTGAGCATGTCTGTGCATCGGTCTGGAGATATCCAAGTATATCTTCTTATTGCGTGTACATGGGTCTGTGTGTTCATGTGTTTTCGTGAGTATGAGGTGTATCTGTGTGATGCATGAGTCTCTGTGTACATGGGTGAGGCCGTGACCATGTATGTGCGATTGTACGCGTGTCTATCGCCTTCCTTATGTCACTTCCCATCCTGGGACCCTGTCACTGCTGAGCTGCCTCACCCCTGTATCTTGAGTCCTCAGCCTGAGACCACAAATGCCCTCAGACCTTGGGGGCTGGCCTCATATCTGTGCCTGTGTATGTGTGTTGAGGGTATCCGCATCTGATGTCAGCACTGAGCACCAAGAAGCCCCTCCCCGCCTGGTGGCAGACAGCCACCAAAGGACAGGCTTGAAGCCTGGACCTGTTGCTGCCCCTCCCTGCTCAGAAAGCTTGGGCATATGTCTGCGTATAGGTCTCTAGGTGTGGCATGTCCCGCGTTGTTGAAAGAATCCGCTCCAGGGCTGACTGTACATTCTAGCATTTCTTTTTTTTTTTTAAACATTTATTTAGTTTTGAGACAGAGAGGGACAGAGCACGAATGGGGGAGAGTCAGAGAGAGAGGGAGACATAGAATCTGAAGCAGGCTCCAGGCTCTGAGACGTCAGCACAGAGACCAACGCGAGGCTGGAACTCACAGACCATGAGATCATGACCTGAGCCACAGTCGGACACTTAACCGACTGAGCCACCCAGGCACCCCTCATTCTAGCATTTCTGAATAAGGTGGGATGTGTGGAATTCCTCAGAAAGGCCCAGATGTTTTCAGTTTAGCTCTCTTAGAGGCCCTGTGGGGACCTGAAGAAAGCTCTATGTAGATAGACCACCTTCCAACAAAACATACAGACCTACAATATTCTCATGACTATGTTAGGGGAGGGTGTCTCTAGCACTTCCCCCAAAAGCCTTCAGGTTAAAAACCTGCAGAGTCTTTGTTCATTGTTTAACCAAACCTAACTGTAATATGTGCTCTGCAGATGTTTGCAACTGGAATGGCTGTGTTTTCAAGGTAATGGTTGGCTGTTCAACTGGGAGTGGAGGCCACAGGCAGAAGAATGTGTGAACAAGGCATCTGCCTCTGGGCAGGGCTCCAGCTGGGACCCTGGTCCCAGCTCTGCCAGCAGCTCCCTCGATGCCCTGGACAAGTCCTTTCCCCTCTCGAGGACTCAGTTTCCACATGTGGAGAAGGAGTGTCCTTGGAGGTCCCACCCATGTCAGTCTAGTTTGGATTATTGGCCGTGGGGTGGGGGGTTGGGGTGGATATACCTTGCCCCTGGTGACCAGAGGTGTAGGCCTGCATCCTCTCTCCTGGGAGCAGCCGAGTTTGGGGCATGGAATGAGCTTTCTGCCTGACATGAGGCCAAGGCCATCGCCTGATCAGAGGGACCTGTGTGGCATCCCACTTGGTGCCTCAGGGGGGCAGGGACAGAACCTTGCAAATTTGGGCAAAAGGCCTCTAAGCGCCCATTGACTCCGGATCTGCAGTCAGAAGGCACGGCTTACAGTAGTGAGTTGGTGGCTGATTCTGAATTCTGTATTTCTTGGGGCACATCGTTTCAGGAATCAGAACTTCCATTTCCTGGGGGCTACTCTGTGCCGTACCCTGTGAATACAGGTAACTTTCTGAGGTGAGTGCGATTGTCCCCACTTTACAGACAGAGAACCCGAGCTTGGAGGGGAGGCGTGAGTTGCTCAAGAGCACACAGCTGACAGGGTGCAGAGCCAGACACTTCACCCCCAGGTCTGTCTGACATCAGAGCCAGGCTTTTACATGTCATAACCCAAACGTGTCCATCCACGTCTACGCAGCACTGCAATGTCAGCATGTGTGGTGCAATGATTTCCATCGCACGGATTGCCTCCACTGTTGTCAACATGTTGCATGACAGTGGTCCATTTTTAGTAGTATATATTTTTCAGTTCCTTTGTTTAGTTTTGAGTGAGAGAGCATGCATGTGTGTGAGCAGCAAAGGGGCAGAGAGAGAGGGGAGAAAGAATCCTGTGCTCTCAGCACAGATCCTGATGTAGGACTTGGTCCCACGAAGTGTGAGGTCATGACCTGAGCTCAGATGCAGACTTGGACGCCGAACCCACTGAGCCACCCAGGCACCCTGACAACAGTGGTGCATTTTATACGGACACTAACTCATCATTTTCAGGCAAAGTTTCTAATTTGCATTAGTGTTCAGCCTTGGTGTTATACGTTCTATGAGTTTTAACAAATGTGTAATGATGTGAATCCACCTTTGTGGTATCGTGTGAAAGAGTTTCACTGCCTTAAAGGTCCTCTGTGCTGTGCCCCTTTATCCCTACATTCACCCCAACCCTTACCTCCATAGTCTTCCTCTTTCCAGAGTGTCATATAGTTAGAATCATACAGTGGATATCTTTGAATGTTTAGAAAATTAAATTCCCCGGTAATTGAATGTAGGCATTCAGGATATTCTTTGCCCTTTGTTTTGTTTTGTAGCTCATCAGTAGAGGATCTGATGATGTATACCTTCCATGAAAAAAAGCATAATTTCTCTAGATGTGTGTCACCTAATGGGGATATCATGAACCACTACATAGCACTCACATTGGGATCATGCTCCTGTGTGATGTGCAGTGGGTCTAGATAGACTCTCTAGCAATGGAAGGAGACAGTCTCAAGAGGTTAGAACTTTATCCAACTAGAATGCCAAATCCTTCTTCCTTAACTTCCCATTGGAAATAACGCCAGGGAGAGTCTGTTTGCTATGGTTTGGCCATGCTGCAAAGTACAATAGCTGTAGAGCACACTTTGTGAGGGGGTGTTTCGTCCTAAAACTGAACAGTCTGTACTGAAGGGCTGGGGAAGTTCTGCCGTGTTACAGCAAAAATAAACATACTCTCTTTTAACTCCTCTAGTAGTGGAAGTCCAGAAAAATCATGCTACTTTCAGTTTGACATTGTCAGCTTAGGATAAACATTCACCTAACGATACCATTTTCCTCCAGCGTCATAGAGTCGGTCAGTGATGGTCATTGTAAACATCAGTTCACCTGTAGGTGTCAAATTCCGATAAAACCCATTCTTGCTTTTGGTCAATATAGAGGAGAAGGTAAGATTTCTTAGTGCTTTAAGCCTACCAATGGTATAATTACCATTCAGTGTAGTGTGGTTTTCAGGTGTGGTCCCAAAGCAATACTTTTGAACAAATCATTAGCCATACACTTGTAATTTCCTGTATTTTTCGATTGTTGATTTAACATGTATTTTGCTTTCTTCTCTAGGAGCAGATAAGAATGCTGAGGAAGACTCTATAACCAGGTAGGATTTTTATGGATTTGTAAAAATGACATTTGTTGGGGCACCTGGGTGGCTCAGTCGGTTAAGGGTGTGACTCTTGATTTCAACTCAGGTTTGTGAGTTCAAGCCCCATGTTGGGTTTTGCGCTGACAGCCTCCTTGGGATATCTTTCCCTCTTACTGTGTGCACTCGCTCTCAAAGTATAAAGGAATGAAATAAAATGAAACGAAAAATGAAATGAAAGGAAACGAAATGTATGAAATGAAAATTATGTGTTTCCTAAGAGAATGCAGAGAACAAAAGCAGTTGTTGAGTGTTCTACCCTGGACGAGACACTATAACCTATGCGTAACATCTGTTAAGCTATATAGTCATTGCATAGCTTTGCAAAGTAGCTGTGTTATTGTAGCCTACTTTTTATTACTTTGTCAACTGTGGTTCAGGGAAGTTGATTACTCGCCCCATGATTCCATAATGAGTAGCTGAGGGGTTTGCGCGTCAGCTTGTGTAGCTTCCACATCCATTCTCTGGTTCCTCTGCAGCACTGAGATGAACACACAGATCCTAGGGCAGATCAACTCAGAATGTCAAAGGTAATGATGTTGGAGCTCCAATTTAGAGTTTTCTTAAGAAAGCAGGTTAGTCCAAGCATTTGCCCTTATATGTTTGACCAGCAGTGCTAACAAAAGTAATTAGTGCGGTGGTAACTAGTCCCTTGTTTTTACCATCAGAGATTTTAGGGTGGATGTCAGCTATGGCCATGGTGTCACGGCTTTTAGGTAATAAGCAAGATCTAGTCAGGCAGCTCCTTAGATGTGGTGATATCCCCTCTTCTTGAGACAAGTGAGTTTTCTGTAAGGGAAGGATATCCAGTTGTAGACATGTTACGTTAATTAAATTCAGCCTCTGTTTTGAGGATATTGCTCTATGATTCTCTGTTGCCTAAGTTCCCCGTCTGGTTTCCCCTTGGGCAGTACCCTTGACTAGTTCTAGGAAGTTTTTTCTTTTTTTTGGAGATGTTTTTTCCCATGACTTTTCTGTACTGTGCTTTTGCCTTTTTACTTCCTTCTATGGTTTTCTTGGTATTTTTTTGTCCATTAAGTTTTCTACTTCTGCCATCTAAGGACTCTCCATTTTTCCAGAGGCCAAATCAAAAGCATTTAGAATCTCAAGATGTAGGGAACCTCAGAGATTAATTCATCAAAATACCCTCTGGTACTTCAACCTATGTTTAACCTCCTTGCCCAATGGTTGTTTACATGGAGAATTTGAAACTCAAAAGAGATTGAAGTGACCTATTTGGATATAAGTGACAGAAATGAGATTTAAATTCGGGTTCTTTTCTTTCTTTCTTTCTTTCTTTCTTTCTTTCTTTCTTTCTTTCCTTTCTTTGTTTTTTTTCTTCACCTTGCAGGCAAATTTTCAATAGTAGAAAGCTGTGGAGCGGGTCTAATGAATACAATGAAGGAGGGTAAGAATCGAATTAGCAGAGGAGACCAGGTTTCAAGAAGAACAACACTGAGCTGGATAGGAATAAGAGTTTCAGAAAAGATGTCAGAATATGGGGGTTTATGCCAAGTGAGATAAAGGTGAATGACAGGAATGAAGGACCCAGGATTAGGGGAGTTGCTTAGAAAGGCATATTCAAATAGAAAGTTCAAGAGGGTCCTGACCAGGTTTCTGCTTTTGTGTCTGTTGGTTTCATTGAAGGTGCGAGCATACTTCAGATTTTCTGTTGAGAGAGATTGAAAATCATTTGAGCTGCTGGGAAGAGTCTGTTTACAGCAAAGAGAAATATGATATCATCTACTTGCACCCCCACTTAGGGAGAATGGCTTAGATCCTCTCAAGGAATTGGGGGTGGGGGTGGAGATTGTGATCTACAGAGATGTATGGCCCAAGGCGAGCTGTCTCCTCACTTCACCTCTTTTCCTAAATCTGTGATGCCCTTCCCATGTACCTGTAGGGCTGGGCAGGGGTAGGACTGACTTGTCAAATCAGTAAGGGAGCTTCATCTGGATAGGTGATAACATGCCTATGTTGAGGTGACTGTGTGGATGACTGAGACTCCCAATTAGCTTGCTCTCTAGGAGCAGGACATGGCTCCTACCCTCGGTCATTTGAGCCCATCCTTGTTGTAGGAGTCTGTGCCTTCATAGGCTAAAGATTGAAAGGTTGGAGAATGCCACTGAACCGTGCCGAAGAGTGATGTAGGAGTGGGAGCTCATGGGGAAGAAAATATTCAGGCAGCATATAAAGAAATAGAGGCACAACTACCAGGACCATTTTGATCGCAGTGTCTCTCCTTGGGTAGCTGAATGCCCCTGAAGTCTTGGAAGGTGTTGCTAGTTCTTATGGACCTCAATAAGGCAAGACCAGTGTAGGAACAAAGTTGGCCTTGGGAACTTTTAATCTTTTAATCTCTAGTTGGTACTTCCACTCATAACATAGAAACCTCATGCTCGCCATAAGTGTAGCTCCCATCTGTTAATGTATAATGCTATTACGTATCACTGACTAGATTCTCTCTGGTGTACCTTTGAGCCTTGTGATTTATTTACTCTGTAACTGGAACCCTGAACTTCCCTTTCCCCTTCACCCATTTTGTCCATCCCTCCACCTCCCCTCCCTTTTGGCAACAGTCAATTCTCTGCATTTATGGGTCTGTTTCTGCTTTTTCTCTGTTTGTTCATTTGTTCCCCTTTTTAGATTCTACATAGAAGTGAAATCATATAGGATTTGTCTTTCTGTCTGACTTATTTCACTTACCCTCATACCGTCTAGGTATATCCATGATGTTGCAGATGGCAAGATCTCATTCTGGTTTATAGCTGCGTAATATTCCAGTGTGTGTGTGTGTGTGTGTGTGTGTGTGTGTGTGTGTGTGTGTTTGTGTGTTGTGGTCTGTTCATGTATTGATGGACACTTGGGTTGCTTCCATATCTTGTCTATTGTAAATAATGCTACAATAAAGATAGGGGTGCATATATCTTTTCAAATTAGTATTTCCATTTCCCTTGGGTAAATAAATACCCAGTAGTGGAATTCCTGGATCCTATGGTATTTGTATTTTTAATTTGTTGAGGCCCCCCATACTGGCTTTTGCTGTGGCGATACCCATTTACATCCCGTGACCAGTGCACAAGGGTTGTTTTTCTCCACACCCTGAGCAACCCTTGTTGTTTCCTGTGTGTTGAAACTGAGCCATTCTGACAGATGTGAGGTGAGAAGTCATTGTGGTAACTTTTATACATTTAATTTTCAACCGTTTCAGAGAATTCCCTGCCTGTCACACTGGGTTATGGAAACTCAGACTGGGTGTTTCCTGGAGATTTCACGGGTTAGGAGAGGTGGAGGCAAAATAACGAACTGAAAGCTGTTTTAAAACAGGGTCCAAATTTTGAAAGACCTATACTCTGGAAACCTTAAAACACTGATGGAAGAAATTGAAGGTGACGGAAAGAGAAAGACATCCGATGCTCATAGATGGGAAGAATACGTATTTTTAAAGTGTCTACACTTTAAAAGGAATCTACAGATGTAATTCAATCCCTGTCAACATACCAACAGCATTTGTCACAGAGCTATACAAACAATCATAACCATTCTATACAACCACAAACACCTTGAATGGCCAAAGCAATATTGGAAAAGAGGAAAACTGAAGGTATCACAATCTCAGATTTCAAGTTTTATTCCAAAGCTGTAGAAATCCCAACAGTATGGTTGGACTGGTGTAGAACATAGCCGCATAGCTCAATGGAATAGAACCGAAAACCCAGAAAGAAATCCACAACTGTATGGCAGTTAATCTTCCACAAACAGGAAAGACTATCCAGTGGGGAAAAGGCAGTCTCTTCACCAAATGGTGTTGGGAAAACCGGACAAGCCACATACCAAACAATGAACTTGGACCAATTTTTTTACCATAGACAGAAATAAACTCAAAATGAATTAAAGACCTAAGTGTGAGACCTGAAACCATAAGAAATCCTTGAAGAGAGCACAGGCCATCATTTCTCTGTCTTTGGCTGTAGCAACATTTTACTAGTTATGTTTCCTGAGCCAAAGGACGTAAAACGAGAATAACTATGGGGACTACATCAAACTACAAAGCTTTTGCACAGTGAAGGAAACTGTCAAAACTAAAGGGAACCTCTGGAATGGGAGAACATATTTGCAAATGTTTTGCAAAGCCAATAAAGGGTTAATATTCACAATGTATAAAAAATTGATACAAGTCAACATCCCCCCCTCCAAAAAAGCCCAGTTTAAAAATGAGCAGAAGACATAACCAGACATTTTCCACAGACAACATACAGATGGTCAACAGACACCTGAAAAGATGCTCCCCAAAACTACAACGAGATACCACGTTCAAACCTTTCAGAATGGCTAAACTCCCAGACACAAGAAGCAAGTGTTTGTGAGGATGTGGAGACAGAGGAAACCTCTTGCACTGTTGGTAGAGATGCAGTGAGTGCGGCCCCTGTGGAAAACAGTATGGAGGTTCCTCAAAAAATTAAAAACAGAACTCTCCTATGATCCAGTAATCAAAAGAATACAAAAACATGAATTCCATGGGACACACCCACGTCTGTGTTTATTGCAGCATTATTTCCAATAGCCAGTGCAAGCGTCCATTGACAAAGGAGTGAACGAAGAAGAAGTCCTATATGTATGTATGTATGTATGTGTGTGTGTATATGTAAATCCATACACACACACACACACACACATACACACACTAACACCACACCCTGGATATTACTCACCATAAAACAATGAAATCTTGCCATTTACTTGGCAAGGATGTAATCAGGTGGAGCCTGAGAGTAGTATGTTAAGAAAAGTCAGGAAAAGACAAATACCATATGATTTTACTCATGTAGCACTTAAGAAACAACAAATGAGCAAAGGAGAAAAAAAGAAGGAGAGACAAACCAAGAAATAGGCTCTTACCTGCCGACAACAAACAGATGGTTCCCAGAGAGGAGGTGAGTGGTGGGAGGGCTGAAAGAGGTGATGGGATGAAGGAGTGCCCTTGTCATGATGAGCATGGGGTGAGTATGGAGTTGGTGAATCACTATATTAATAAACTAATATAACACTGGATGCTATTATTACTGAAATTAAATAAAACTCAATGAAAAAACAGAGGCCAACTTTTAATTATACCAAGAAACGTGGTTTATACACAACAGCTGACATTTCCCTTATTTTTGAAATTTTGTTTTTTAATAAATGAACATGTTTTTGTTGTATATTTTTGCTCTAAAGGCTTTCCGACAAACCTGGTCCTGATGATTCATGGCCTACATCAGCTAGCCAAGACTTCGATTTTGGTACCAAGGTAAAGTACCCTCCTGTGAAACTCACTTTCCTGCTCTGAATTTAGTTTTCTCCCTTATTTACTCTTAAAATTTAACAGTAGCCTGTGTATCATCATTTTATGTGTGTAATGGAAAGTTAGCAAGAACAAACCACTTTGCAGATACATGACGCGTTGAATGTTTGGTTTTGTTTTGTTTTACTCTGGTAAATCCTAGAGGTGGAGGCTGATAAAAGAATGGGCTGGAAAATATATAATGACCGTGAAATTATATTGGGAAAAGCTTTCCCATAATGGAGGAAATATGACATTTGGTTAAGGATAAGGATTCTTACTGTGATAGTAGCATGACTGATAATACTCATGCCTAAATGAAACCTGATTGGGTCCAAGTATCTATTGTAGGTTGCCCCCCCCCCCGCCCCCGGCCAGCTTTATTTTGGTGACATACAGGATTTTCCTTTGGCTCTATCCTTTGTTCTACATTTAGACTAAAATAATATTAGAAAATGTAGACATTTAGATGTTTACATTATTTCTCAACATTTACCTTACAAAAGTGTTCCCCTGTAGTTTTGAAATAACTGCATGAAGAGTAAGTTAAAATTGTGCATCTCCCTGAAGAATACGTGTTTTGCTGAAAAGAGTAGCTCTATGAGCAGAGGCTCTTCATAGCCAAGTTGTCCAATTTTTAATTTCAGAAATCTTTCATATGTAGCTTTGAAAACTATCTCCTCCTAGTCCTTGTGTCAGATTCTAAAATGTAAAGTTTCAGACATCTGATATTTATTTCAGTATTCATTTCAAAGCCCCTCAGTCATGATAAGCTCCTGGAGGTTAGGAAACACACTTGTCAGACTCCTGGAGCTCCTAGAATAAAGTCTTGCTTGGAAGAAGCAATGTCATAGGTTTTTAATGTGAAAAAATGAGTAGGGAAATGGAATTCCGTAGAATGGAATTTGAAAAGTAATGAAATAGGCATGATATATCACAATTAAATATGTGAATTTAAAAAGTAAGGCTTCAGTTTATATTCCGTTTTAGTGTTTAACATGTATAAACGCAAATGAATTCTATTGAGGAAATCAGGAGTTACATAAGAAAGAAGGTTACAGTATATTTTTAGTATCCTCCCATTGTGAGCTTAGAATTGCAGAGAAAAAGTCCTCAGCCTTTGTTTGTGTAACCCCATCCGTGTCCCATTACATACATCCTTTGAAGGTTCACATTTCTTCCTAGAATTCTCATTCCCAATTCTTTCTCCATAGTGAATGTTGACGTATTAGGAACCTCTCTTTTTCTGTTCTTTTGTTAGTCTAGTAATAATTTATAGCTTTTAGGAAGTGATAGATGCCAGTAATTGAACAATTTATTTTATAGTGAAAAAAATTAAATTCTTTATTACAGTACTTATAACCAGGTAACTGTAGTGTGATTAAAGTCAATATTATTGGGGATATACTGTGAATCAAAGCCTCTGTTTTATGTATAAGTTTTATAGATATAGATATAGATATAGATATAGATATATAGATATATAGATATAGATCTATATCTTTCAAAGGTTTAAAAGAGACTATTGTTCATACTATATTCCCAATCCTACTTATGTACCTGTTGAAAAATGCATGTTGTTTACACTTACCTTATTTTGCTCACATTTCTCCTTTTCTTCCTTGTCTTAAGCTCATGCTTCATTGATTGGTCATGTCTCATTTTTTTTTCCTTTTTTCCTCTTCTCCCCCGATGATTTTAAAGATATTTTTGATGTTTTTAAGTTTATTTATTTTGGAGCGAGAGAGAGAGACAGAGTACAAGCGGGGTAGGGTCAGAGACAGTGGGAGACAGAATCCAAAGCAGGCTCCAGGCTCGGAGCTGTCAACACAGAGCTCAATGTGGGGCTCAAACCCACAAACCGTGAGATCATGACTCATGAGCTGAAGTTGGACGCTGAGCTGACTGAGCAACCTATGTGTTCCCACCACCATGCTCTTTTTTAATCGGTTTACTCCTAGCTCTAATATTTCCTTGCAGAAAACATTTACTTTAGGGTCTGTTCTTTTAGTACATCACTTTCTGTCAACTCCATTGTCAACAGTATTGGTTACAGAATTCTACTGTCTGTGTGTGGTTTTCATCCATGACTCATTGCCCCACAAGGTTTATTATTCTTTTTCGTCTTTGTTGGAAGGAGCTGAGCTAAATGTTTTTGTAATGTTTGTATTTCTCCTGGAAAGGGCGGGAGAGAGAGAGAGAACTGAGCAAGTGCTAGTAGGGAGGGGCAGACAGAGAGGGCAAGGAGGGGAATTCTCAAGCAGGTTCCACGCTGTCAGCACAGAGCCCAATGTGTGGCTTGAACCCCACTAACCGTGAGGTCATGACCAGAGCTGACATCAAAAGTGGGTCACTTAACTGACTGAGCCACCCAGGCATCCCAGAAGGAGCTACATTTAAACAGTCATATTTGTCTTTAGTGTTTTGAGAAACAGAAGCCACTTAAACTGTTTGCAATTCCAACTTACCGACATAAGATACTACTGAAGAGTACGTTTGTATATTTTCTCTTACAAGAGATAGTTCATGCCAGTCTAAATCATGCAAACACTTCACAAGATAACATATTTAAATTTCTTAGTGTTAGTTTTTTCAACATGCTTTCAATTACCTAGGGTTCAATGTTTATCTGAGGTTACTTTGGTAAAGTATTTACCCGATATTAATCAGTTACAGGTACGGCGAGTAACATTTGGGACTACTTATGAGATCTCTTGTAATCCTCACCACATAAGGAAATGGAGACTGGTAATAAATAGTAAACGGCATAACTGAGAAGTGAATCTACATTTGAATGATTCCAAAGCCTGTGTTCCTTGTGTAATGGTGCTCATGTGGTAATGGTGAATATTACAATGATGTTATCGAATTGGATTCTTGTAATCCTTACAGCTATTAATTCTTTTCTAGAATGTCCCGAAATCACGCATAGCAAAGCTACTGCATTCTTCTTGGCAATTCATTAAAAACAGTAAGCTATTGGAAGACTTGTATTATTCATTAATTCTTGTCCATTCTTGTGTTATTCACTAATTTGAAGTTACAGATATTTTCATGTCCTCTTTACTTTGTTTTCTACTAAGTGAGAGCAAAACGTGGCACTATGAAACCAGAAAATGGAACCTTATCTGAGGACAATAATCCTGATTCTGAAAATAGAGATATGGCTGAAACTCTTTCCAAACCACAAGTCAGAGTTTATGGCGATCCTATTCCTGTTTTACCATCATCTAAATCTCTTCTGAAACCTTCTCTCAAGACGTTAGGTGTCCTTGGTCTTGCAAAGGTAAGTTGTTTCGTTTTATACTGCCCCCACCCGTACCATCCTCTTGCTCCTTATAATGATGAAAAGGATCTTAGGAAGAAATGGAAGTCCTCAAGATCATAATAGAAATCAGTGTAATGACAACAGAGAGGAAGGTACAGGATTGAAATTTAGAAAGTTTGGTGGGAGTAGATAATTCTCAGGTATGCCTTTATGGAAGCAAAGAAGGAGAAGGCAGCTGGAAAGAATAGCTAGATGCATATGAAGATGAGGAGGGGGGTGAAGGGGAAGAATTCATTTTAGAAGGGGCGAGTTGAACTTAAAGTATGAAGAGTTGAGAGAAAGTATCATAAAATCACAGCAGCAATAGTGGAATTAAGGCAGAGCAGATGTTCTTTAAATTATAAAATGTGGGAGAAAATATTTTAAGTGCAAATTAAGAAAAAAAAGCCAGGTAACAACAAAAAATGCTTAGACTCTCTGAATGACTTACAGCTGATTTCTGTGAAGAACTGAAGAAATTTTGCCCTTACGTTTCAGTTTAATAAAGGTGATATCCTAGTATTTAGTTTAGCAAAACCTGTGTTTCTAAGGAATGCAAAGTGAAATCTGTTTAGTCCATACCAGGTTGATTGCGAATTTTCACTTTTTGGTTATTGTCTTTCTTGGGGTTTCTAAGGTAACCTACTGTGTGGTATAATCTTGGCATATTTTAGGTCTTTTAGAGTAGAAAGAGAGGAAATAAACATTTATTCTTTTCATTAAATAAAATTTCTGGTGATGTAAATAAGGTTCTTTATCCGTGAAATGAAAAACTAAATTTGAAGCTGCAACACTGAATTTGTTTTTTTTTTTAACTTATTTATTTATTTTGAGAGAGAGAGCAAGCAGGGTAGGGACAGGGAGAGAGGGGAGAGACAGAGAGAATCCCAAACAGGCTCTTCATTGTCAGCACAGAGCTCGACCCATAGCTCAGACTCACAAACCGGTTTGCGAGATGACGACCTGAGCCCAAATCAAGATGCTTAACTGCCTGAGCTACCCAGGTGCCACTTAAGCTGCCACACTCTGAAAGAAAAAATATATAAAATATGTTTTCTGCATTCTGATTTATCTTTTTTTAATTTTAAGTTTTCAATTGTTTATGTATTTTGAGAGAGAGAGAGTAAGACAGAGACAGAGAGAGAGAGAGAGAGAGTCCTAAGCAGGGTCTGTGCTGCCAGTGTCAAACCCGACACAGAGCTTGAATAACCTGAGCCAAAATCAAGGTGGACGCTTAACCAGCTGAGCCACCCAGGTGCCACTCTTTTTTTAATAGTATCTGCATATAATAGACACATACACACATTCCAAATGAATGAACTCAACATGTATAAATTTTTGTCTAATATGAACTCTTTGTCATGACAGAATCATAAGGCATGAAAGGTTGCCAAGAGGGTATGCAAAATTCGTTGTAGGAGGTGATTTTTACTTTTTCGAAGATTTCCGACAATAGATACATTTTTAAAACAATATTTATTTATTTTTGAGAGAGATGGAGCATGAGAGGGGCAATGGCAGAGAGAGAGGGAGACACAGAATCTGACGCAGGCTTCTGTGCTGTCACAGAATCTAATGCAGGCTTCTGTGCTGTGCTTCTTCTGTGCTGACAGCTCAGAGCCTGACACTTGGGGCTCAAGCTCAGGAACCATGCGATCATGACCTGAGCCAAAGTCAGATGCTTAGCCGACTGAGTCCCCCGGGCACCCCAAGGTACATTTTATATTATACAGGGGAAACTTTAGTATTCATAGTTGTTCGATTTAGCATGTAAATTCTTTCATGTCTAAAACTGAGAAAGACTGGTGAGTTGATTTTTTTTTTTTTTAGTCCCTTTCTTCTTTCCTCCTGGGAATGTTCAGTCCTGCTTGATAATGACACATGTATTTGAAGACTTTAAAATCTTCAAATTGGATGATCATAAATATATTAGTTGCTTAATGCTAGATTCCTTCTCGGGTCCTTAACTACCTTTCTATATGGTGTAGATAGGAAATTAGAGCTCTTCAATGCTGTTCCCAGTAGAATAATAAAACTATATGAAGTTTAAAAATTGGTTTTTATATTTTTCTTAGACATCGTGGTAGTAGTGGAAAATGGCTCAAAATTCTGTAATCCTGTATTTCTCTATACTTTAAATCGTGTCCCTTAAGATTTAATTTTTTTATTTTTTTTTTACTATTTTTTTATTTGTTTTACTATTTTTTTTAATGTTGATTCTTGAGAGAGAGTGAGGGAGCATATGAATCACAAGCCGACTCCATGCTTCGTGTGGACGTGACGCAGGGCTTGATCCCACGGCCTTGGGACCATGACTCGAGCTGAAACTAAGAGTTGGACGCTCAACTGACTGAGCCACCCAGGCATCCCAAGATTAATTTTTAAAAAGCAGTATTCTTATAAAATCCTGAATTAGTGTTTCACAGTTAAAACTTTTTATGACTCTTAATGCCATTCATTACAGAAATGAATATTTGTCTATATTAGTAAACGTATAGTTTGCACCCTTAAAACTAATGTTGGAATATAGACGTGAAATCTTGAATCTCATGTTTTTTTCCCCTGCTTTTGTGATTGTATTATTTTTACTCCTTAAGAATATTTTTAGTGTTTGTTTATTTTTGAGAGAAAGTGAGGGAGAAGGGGAGGGGTAGGGAGAGGGGTACAGAGGGTCCAAATCAGGCTCTGTGCTGACAGCACAGAGCCTGATGCGGGGCTCGAACTCATGAACCAAGAGCTCATGACGTGAGCAAAAATCGGAGACTTAACTGACTGAGCCACCCAGGCGCCCCTCCCCTGTTTTCATTATTATTCTTTATTTGTTCTTTATTTTTATTATTTGACAATTTAGTGTCCAGTTAGGGAATATATAGTGTGTACATTGTAGTCTTGGCTTAGGGAGTAGATTCATGGAATTCATCACTTCCGGATAACCCCAGGGCTTACTCCAACATGTGCCTTCCTCAATGCCCACCATCCCTTTTTTCCACCCCCTTAACTCCCCACCCCCACCAACCCTCAGCTTGTTCTCTGTCTTTTAAGATCATCATATGGTTTGCCTCCCTCTAGGTATTTGTAACTATTTTTTTTCTTTCCCTTCCCCTATGGTCTTGTGTGAAGTTTTCAAATTCCACATATGAGTGAAAACATACAATATCTTTCTCTTGACTGACCTATTTCACTTCGCATCATACCTTCCAGTTGTTTCCTCAGTGTTGCAAATGGCAGGATTCCATTCTTTTTCATGGCCGAGTCGTAGTATTCCATTGTATATAGAAACCACCTCTTCTTTAGCCATTCATCAGTTGATGGACATTTGGGCTCTTTCCATAATTTGGCCATTGTTGGTAGAACTGCTATCAACTCTGGGGTACATGTGGCCCTACAAATCAGCACTCCTGTATCCTTTGGATAAATGCCTAATAGTGCTGTTGCTGGGTTGTAGGGTAATTCTATTTTTAATTTTTTGAGGAACCTCCACACTGTCTTCCAGAGCGGCCGCACCAGTTTGCATTGCCACCAACAGTGCAAGAGGGTTCCCGTTTCGCCACATCCTCGCCAACATCTGTTATTTTCGGAGTTGTGAATTTCACCACCGCACTCTGACCAATTGAGGTGGTATCCCAGTGGGGTTTGATTTGTATTTCCTGGATGACGCGTGATGTTGAGCATCTTTGCATGTGTCCGTTGGCCATCTGGATGTCTCCTTTGGAAAAGTGTCTATTCACGTCCTCTGCCCCTTTCTTCACTTACTTGGTTTTCGGGTGTTGAGTGTGGCAAGTTCTTTACAGACTTTTTTATCCTAACCCTTTATGTGATATGCCATTTGCGAATACATATCTTCTCCCATTCCGTCGGTTGCCTTTAAGGTTTGTTGATTGTTGCCTTTGCTGTGTGGCAGCTTTGTATCTTGATGAGGTCCCAAAAGTTCACTTCTGCTTTTATTTCCCTTGCCTTTGGAGACATGTCAAGTAAGTAATTGCTGCAGCCGAGGTCAGAGAGGTCGTTGCCTGTTTTCTCCTCTAGGATTTTGATGGTTTCCTGTCTCACGGTTAGCTTTTTCATGCATTGGAGTTTATGTTTGTGTAAGGTGTAAGAAAGTGGTCCAGTTTCACTCTTGTGCATGTGGCTGTCCAGTTCTCCCAGCACCATTAGCTAAAGAGACTGTCTTTTTTGCATTGGCTACTCTTTCCTGCTTTGTTGGAGCTTAGTTGGCCACACATGTGTGGGCCCATTTCTGGGTTCTGTATTCTACTCCATTGGCCTCTGTGCTTGTTTGGAGCTAATACCGTGTGTTTGAGGAGTCCAGCTTTGTAGTACAGGCTAAAGTCTGGGATTGTGATGCCTCCCCCACTCTGGTTTCCTTTTTCAACCTTACTTTGGTTGTTCTGGTCTGGGTCTTTTGTGGTTCTCCCCAAAGTTTAGGATTGTTTGTTCTAGTTCTGTGAAGAATGCTGCTGTTATTTTGATTGGGATTGCATTGAGTGTACAGATTGCTTCGGGTAGTATTGACATTTTAACAATGTTTGTTCTTGCAACCCATGAGCATGGGATATTTTCCGGGTTCTTTGTGTGTTCTTCAGTTTCTTTCATAAGTTGTCTATAGTTTTCAGCATACAGATCTTTTACCTCTTTGGTTAGGTTTAATGCTAGGTGTTTTATGGTTTGGTGCAGTGGTAAATGGGATCGATTCCTTGATATCTCTTTCTAATGTTTCATGATTGGTGTATAGACATGCAACCGATTTGGGTGCATTGATTTTAATCCTGCAGCTTTGCTGAATGCATGTATCCTTTCTAGCAGTTTTTTGGTGGAGGCTTTCAGGATGTCCACATACATTATCGTGTCATCTGCAAACTGTGAAAGTTTGACCTCTTGTTGTCAACTTGGATGCCTTTTAATTCATTTTGTTGTGTGATGTCTGAGTCTAGGACTTCCAACATTATGCTAAGCAACAGTGGTGAGAGTAGAAATCCCTTCCATGTTCCTGATCTCAGGGGAAAAGCTCTCAGTGTTTCTCCATGGAGGAGGCTATTAGCTGTGGCCTGTTCATATGTGGCTTTTAGGGTTTGAAGGTCTATTCCTTCTATCCGATTTTCTTGAGGGTTGTAATAAGAAATGGTGCTGTATTTTGTCAAATGCTTTTCCTGCATCTATTGACAGGATCATATGGTTCTTATCCTTTCTTCTCTTCATGGGACGTGTCATGTTGATTGATTTGTGAATATTGAACCAGCCCTGCTGCCCAGGAAAGAATTGCACTTGATCCTGGAAAATAATTCTCTTAATATACCGTTGCATTACATTTGTTAGTATCTTATTGAGAAGAAGAAGGATTAACTCTCCTTTAATGTCTGGTAGAATTCCCCTGGGATGCCATCCTGCCCAGGACTCATATTTGTTGGGAGATTTTTAATAACTGATTGAATGTCTTCACGGGTTATGGGTCTGTTCACGTTTTCTATTTCTTCCCGTTTGGCTTTTGGTAGTGTGTGGGTGTCTAGGAATTTGTCCATGTCTTCCAGGTTGTCCAGGTTGTTGGCATATACTTTTTCATAGTATCCTCGGATCCTTGTTGTATTTCTGTGGTGTTGGTTGTGATCTCTTGTCTTTCATTTGTGATTTTATCTGTTTGGGCCTCTCTTTCTTCTTTTTGAGAAGTGTGGCTAGGGGGTTATCAATTTTGCTAACTTAAAAAAAAACACATCTCTTAGATTGATTGATGTGTGCAACCTTGTTTTTGGATTCTATAGGATTTATTTCTGCTCTACGCTTTTTTGTTTCCCTACTTCTGCTGACGTTGGGCTTTCTTTGCTGCTGTGTTTCTAGTTCGATTAGGAGTGAAGTTAGTTTCTGTATTTGGGACCATCCTCGCTTCTGAAGATAGGCCTGGATTGCAATGTATTTTACTCTAAGGACTGCCTTTGCTGCATTCTAAAGGGTTTGGATTGCATTTTTTCATTTTCATTTGCTTCCATATGGTTTTTAGTTTCTTCGTTAATCGCCTGGTGGACCCATTCTTTCTTGAGTAGGAACTTCTGTAACCTCCATGTATTTGGAGGCTTTCGAGTTTTTGTTCTTGAGGTTGATTCCCAGTGTCTGAGCGTTGTGATCTAAAAATATGCATGGTAGGATCTCATTCCTTTTATATTTGTGGAGGGATGTTTTGTGACCCAGGATGTGATCTATATTGGAGAATGTTCTATGTGCACTTAAGAAGAATGTGCATTCTACTGCTGTTAAATGAGAAGATCTCAATACATCTGTATCGATATCTATGTGTATAAATGTATATATAAAGGCCAATATATATGTATGTATATCTGAGTACATCTGGTCCAATGACACATTGGATCTGTGTTTCCTTACTGATTTTCTGCCTTGATGATCCGCCTGTTGCCATGAGTGGAGTCTTAAAATCGTCTACAATCATGGTATTTGTATGTATACATTTATTCATGTTTGTGATTAATCGATTCATATGTGTGGGCGTTTCACTTTGGGGGCATAAACATTTGCAAGTGTTAGCTCCTCTTGATGGATAGACCCCTTAATTATGATAAAACGCCTTTCTGAGTCTGTTACTACAGTCTCTGGTTTAAAATCTAGTCTTTCTGGTGGAAATGTGGCGACTCCAGCTTTCTTTTGACTTCTAGTAGCATGATAGGTGGTTCCCCATACCTTCACTTTGAATCTGGAGGTGTCCTGGGGTGTAAAATCAGTGTCTTGTTGACAACATATAGATGGATCTTGTTCTTTGGTTTTGTTTTGTGTTTTATCCATTCTGATTCCCTGTGTCTTTTGATTGGGGCATTGACTGTTTCCCACCCCTCCCTTCTGCCCCGCCAAGTTTCTTTGGACAGGTCTGCTGCTACCCTTATGTGTCTTCCCTTGTAGATTAAGACCCGTTTGTCCCTAGCTGCTTTCAGAATTCGCTCTTTATCTTTGTATTTTTCTGGTTTCGCTATGACATGTCATGGTGTTGACCTGGTTTTGTTGATTTTGAAGGGAATTCTCTGTGCCACCAGGACTTGGATGCCGGTTTCCTTCCCCAGATGAGGGAAGTTCTCAGCTATAAGTTGTTCAAATAAAACTTCTGCCCCTTTCTCTCACTCTTCTTCTTCTGGGACTCCTATCATGTGGCTATTATTTCATCTCACCGAATCAATTAGATGTCTAGTACCTGCCTCGTGGTCTAGTAATTTCCTTTCGTTCCTTTCTCTGCTTCATCTTTGTCCACAATTGTATCTTCTATTTCACCGATTCTCTCTTCTGCTTCTCCCATCCTTGCTGTCACTGCATCCAGTTTGTTTTGTAACTCGTTTACAACATTCCATTTTCAGCATTCATCGTGACGATTCCTTAGGTCCTTGATCTCTGAAGCAGTAGATTGTCTGCTGTCTTCTATGCTTGGTTTCCAGCCCCGCTATGCGTCTTGTGAGTGTCATTCCAAAAATGTGCTCACATATATTGTTTCTGTGTCTTTTGAGCCCTTCTCTGGCTGTCCTTTCTTCCCGGAATTTTTTTTGAGGAGAATTCTTCGATTTCATCGTGTTGGCAAGATTCTTTCCCTTTATGTGTGTTAATAGCTTGTTCCGTGTCCCACAGCTGCGAGTACTACTATATTAAAAAGAGCTCCTACACGGTCCAGGGCCTGGCAGTTGAACAAATGTTTTTGGAGTGTGTTGTGTGCCTTCTTTCGGTGCGTCTTTGGCTGCTGTTCCCGCTACTTGGAGTGGTGGTTTGGGCCTTCCACAGGTGTGCTTTGATTTGTTTGTTTGTTGAAATAATCCTGGAAAAAAGGAGAAGAGGGTGGTGAAGAATCCTTAGCCCAAACAAAGAGAGAAATGACAGGAGTGGGAAAAAAGACCAGGCAGTGACTCAAAGGAGCTATAGAGCTTAATCCAGAAAGAGAAGGAGGAAAATGAAGAAGGATATCTGGAAAAGTATAGAGAAAATGCCCGATCAAAGAAACAAAGAATCAGAACAGAGGAACAAAGGAAAAAGATATAGATATAGATATAGATGATATAGATATAGATAGATAATTAGCTTTGACCCAAAGTCAACTTGAGACTACTAGGCTGATTCCAAAGGGAGAAGAGGAGAGAGGAGAGTAGATAGAGAAAAAAGGGAAAAGAGAAGAAAGGGAAAGCAAAGGAAAGAAAAGATGGGCGCCTGGGTGTCTCAGTAGGTGAAGCGTCCGACTCTTGAATTTGGCTCACGTCACGTTGTCGCTGTTGGTGGGTTCCAAACCCCCATCAGGTCCTGCGGTGAGAGCATGGATCCTGCTCGGATTCTCTCTTTCTCCCTCTCTCTGCATGTCTTCTGCTTGATCACTCACTCTCTCTCAAAATACAGAAATAAACATTAAAAAAGAAAAGAAAAGATAAAAAGAACAATAATTCAAATGAAAACAAACAAACAAAGATACAAAACCAGAGGAGAGTTGTCTGTTGGTGCCTGGGACTGGTGGCTGTGCTGGTCTAGGGGAGGGGCTGTCTGGTCACATCAGTGTCAGTCTCACTCCCATAGAGAAGCAGTTACCAGGCACAGAGAGGCAGGGTTTGGTTTAATGGGCCTGCCTCCACTGAGGCTCACTGTCCATTCATTGAAGTCCCACGATGTTGGTCATGGGGAGAGAAATGGCGACACCCCAATCTCTCCTGCCCACACGAGGTGTCTCAAAACTCACTGTTTAGGCTATCCTCACGGAATAGCCTGGGGAGCCGGCTTGCCTTGCTGCACAGTCCCCTGTGCCACCTGAGCACTGAGCTGGGATTCAAAACCCTGTAGGATCCCGCTTTGCTCGGACCTGGTAGTGGAGTTGCGCCACTCTGCCCAGCGGACAAAGGGCAAGCCCTTGTCCCACCAAAGCCGACTTCCTCTCTCCTTCCCTTTCTCTGCCCACCTCTTTGGGGAGCATCTCCCCCCAGTATCAGAGAGCCAGGCTCCAGTGGAGTGGCATAGGGAAGCTCTTTGCCTAGAAATCCAGCAGTCAAGAAGGAAATCCTTCTCCCCATTTTCTGGGTTCAGAGGAGCCACATCCCTGCCTGTCACAGCCTTGCCCAGAGACACCTCCCACCTTTATTTCTGGAACTGTTGGCTTAACAGTCAGTTGCTTTTTATTTTTTCTATTTAAAAAAATATTTTTAATGTTTTTCTTTATTTTTGAAGGAGAAAGAGAGACAGAGCATGAGTGGGGGAGGAGCAGAGAGAGAGGGAGACCCAGAATTCGAAGCAGGCTCCAGGCTCTAAGCTGTCAGCACAGAGTCCGATGCGGGGCTCAAACCCAGAAACTGTGAGATCATGACCTGAGCCAAAGCCAGATGCTCAACTGACTGAGGCCCCCAGGCACCCCAACAATGAGTTTCTTTAGGCAAGGTGTGCAAGCTTGGGATAAGCCACTGAAGCCACAAAGGTCAGCAGAGGCTGTGGGGCTGGAAGCTCTGTCCAGTGCTGATCTGGGGAGCCAGTACGACCTAGCACCGTGAAACAGGTGAAGAAGGAGCTCTGGGTGAGGTTCGAAATTCTGGTGGTTCAAATTCTGGTGCGTGTATTTACTGAGGGGCATCTGTGTGCCAGACACCAGGCTGGGCTCTGCGGACACAGCAGTGAATAAGATAGTCCTGCCCCCTTGAGGCTGACATCCCAGTATGGTAGACACACCCTGATAGACCTTCTGAGTGTGACTAAAAGGATCATTACAGGCTTTGCACCACAGTGTGAAGGAGAGGCACTTGGCCCCACAAGAATGTGTAACAGGGTGAAGTAACCTCATGTAGGTGGCCCAGGAAGGTTTTCTGGAGGTAGTGATGTTTGAGAAGATATGTGAAGCACCTATAAACCCTTTTAGGTAAAGGGAGGAGGTGGAAAGAGAGGAACACTGTTCCTGGCCGAGGGAGCTGCGTCTACAAGGACTTTGTGGCTGGAGGGACCACGATGAACTTGAGGAAGACAGAGGGCTCGGAAGTGGCTGGAGTACAGAGAAAAGGAGAATGGTGGCAAAGGCAGAGGGGCAGAGCATGTGGTCCTGTCCTAAAAGCACGAGGAAAGGAGTGGGGAGGACATGAGCTATGCGCAAGGAGAGGGTGGAGCTAAAATTGATTGCTTGTAAATTGCGCAGTCTCAAGCAAGCGTCTGTCTTTCCCTTCACGAGGGTCTGGGGGGTTTATCCATGAGGAGGAAAATTACTCACCTATCAGAATGAGCCATGGGCAAACAGCCACTATGTTAGCCTGAGCTGCTTCTGAGCAGGTATCTAATCTTGTCTGTCTCCCCAGTGTCGCCCAGGGAAAGCTGGGGACAGGGTGGCCTCAGCATGATTTCTTCCAGTTGAGATCCAGCCCGCTCTCATCCTGGTTCCTGCCAGGCCCGCTTTGCCCTCCCCTCCTTTCCTCTCCCCACCTCCACCCCTTAATTTTGTTTTGGTTCCCAGAGCAGCAGGGACTGGCTTCTCGTTGCCATGACGACTGCCATTAAAGGAGCCTGCCCATGACACAGATTGGTCAGGGAAGCCAAGTGACTAACCGCCTTGTTTTCTTGCCTTGAGCTGGGCCTGGCAGGCCTCTTAATTGGAAGGAAGGCAGGTGCTTGAGGGCCGACCCCCTGGAGGGGGAGTGGGGATGAGGGGAGTGCTAGAGGGCAGGCCACGTGTACCTCTGCAAACTGGAGCCTTCGTCACTGCCACTGAGCTGGGTGTGTTTGGGGAGCTGCACCTCCCAGCCCCTGGGTGTGGGGTGATGGGATGGGGGGAGGAGGGCATCCCATGCTAAGAAGACAGGAGGAAAGAGAGTCAACCAGTGTTTCTACCTCCTAAGAAGATAGGAGGAAAGAGAGTCAACCCCATGGTGCTTCCAGTCTAACCCAGTGGCACTTCATGAACGAGGGGTGGCAATGTTGCCCCCCGGGTAGGGTTGCCAGGTAACATAGAGGTCACACAGTTAAATTCAAATTCTAGATAAACAGCAAGTACTTTTGGAGTGTCAGTATGCATTGCTAAATCTGGCAGCCCTACTTCAGGGGGACGTTTGGCAACATCTGGGGATATTTCTCATGGTGAGAAATGAGAGTGCTGCTGGCATTGAGTGGGTAGAGTCCAGGGATGCTGTTCAACTTCCTGCAATGCCGAGGACAGCCCCCACCACAGAGAAGTGTGCAGCCTGGAACGGCACTGCTGTGGAGGTTAAGAAACCTCTGTGCTAGGCACTGTGCTGAGTGCATGCCAAGCGTTCCTTCTTTTGCTCTTCATGACAGCCCTGAGAGGGAGGATAATTATCTCCTTGACTCGATAGAGGAGGAGCTGGAAGCACAGAGATGTTAAGCAGCTCACGTTAAGGTCACACAGCCTGTCTGTGGAGAAGCTAGGATTCAAATCCTGCTTTCTCAGGCTCTGAAGAGTGGCCTCATGGAGGTTCATCAGAGACCCTGGAAACATGGCTTGGGGTCAGGTGTGGGGGTGGGGGCAGATAGATGAGGCAGGAAAGTCATTAGTTACAGCTTACTTTGGGGCTGTGAATGCCAGGCTGCAGCCTTTGCTCTGTCAGGTAGTGGGGAGCTATGGAAGACTTCAGAGCAAGGAGGGTCTTGCTTAGACTTGAACTCCAGAAAGTTTCAGCTGATAGTAGGGGCCAGGATTGACCCTTTCTGCCGTTTCTTAGAAGAAAACTTCTTCCTTTCCTTCCTTCCTACCTTCTTCTCAACTCCCTATCTCCCTCCCTCTATTCCTTCCTTCCTTTCTTCCACAAATATTTACTGAACATCTACTATGTACCAGGTATAGCTTAGAAACTGTAAAGAAGGAACAAAGCAGCATCCCTGTTCACATGTTCTCAAGCATAGAATGTAGTTGGGGGGCAGATAGATAAACATATTTTAAATATACGCAGGCACATCTCGGAGACATCGCAGGTTTGGTTCCAGGCCACTGCAAGAGAGCAAATACTGTAATAAATCAAGTCAAAAGGAATTTTTTGGTTTTCCAGTGCATATAAAAGTTATGTTTAGGGGCGCCTGGGTGGTTCAGTTGGTTGAGCATACGACTCTTGATTTCGGCTCAGGTCATAATCTTGTGGTTCATGGGATCTGAGCCTGTGGTCAGGCTCTGCGCTGATGGTGTGGAGCCTACTTGGGATTCTCTCTCTCTGCCCCTCCCTTGTGCTTTCCCTCTCTCTGTCTCTTTCAAAATAAGTAAATAAACACTTTTTTAAAAAGTTATGTTTACACTATGCTGTAGCATTATGTCTAAAAAACAATGTATGCATCTTAAGGGGCACCTGGGTGGCTCAGTCGGTTAAGCATCCGAATTCGGCTCGGGTCATGATCTCGCGGTTGGTGGGTTCGAGCCCCACATCAGGTTCTGTGCTGACAGCTCAGAGCCTGGAACCTGTTTCAGATTCTGTGTGTCCCTCTGTCTCCCTGCCCCTCCCCCACTCGTGCTTTGTCTCTCTCTCTCTCTCAAAAATAGACATTAAAAAAATTTTAATACTATGTTATGTTGTATAATTGTTAACTTTATTTTTATTTTATTGTATATAATGTGTAAATTTTTCAAGTTTTTTGATAATTTTTTTAAGTTTTTTAATTTATTTTGAGAGAGACAGCACGAGCAGGGGAAGGGCTGAGAGAGAGAGAGAGAGAGAGTAAGAATCCCAAGCAGGCTCAGCGCTGTCAGCGCAGAGCCTGACGTGGGGCTCGAACTTACAAGCCATGAGATCCTGACCTGAGCCAAAATCAAGAGTCAGACACTTAACCTACTGAGTCATCCAGTTGCCCCTGTTATATAAATTTCTTAAAAGGGAATGAGAGGTGCAGGCTTCCCTACAAAACACCTTCCTGTTAAAAAATGCTAACCATCATCTGAGATTTCAGTGAGTCATAATCATTGATCACAGATCACCGCAAAAAATATAATAATAATGAAAAGGTTTGAAATATTGTGAGAATTACCAAAATGTGACCCAGGGACACAAAGTGAGCAATTGCTGTTGGAAAAATGTGCTGATATAGACTTGCTCAATGCAGGATTGCCACAAACCTTCAATGTATTAAAAAAAAAAAAAAGGCAGTGTCTGCTATTAGAAGTCCCAAGTACTGTGAGGAAAATAAAGCTGGAAAGTGGGTAGAGAGGTGTGAGAAGGGCTCTCCAGAGGCGGTGGTCAGGGTTGGGTGACATTTGGACTGAGACCTAAAGGGAAGGAGGGGACTGTACTGACATCTGCAAGAAGGGTGTTCCTGACAGAGGGAACAGCATGTGCAAAGGCCCTGAGTGGGGAACAGTGAATAGGGAAGAGGCTAAGGAGCCTGGAGTGGAGTGAACAAGAATGGAGGAGGAGGAGAGACACGGTCACAGGGTCTTGTGACCCTCAGAAGTAAGATGGGAGCCATGGGAGGACTTGGCACAAGGGAAGAAACATGGACTCATCCATGTTGCGGACTGCTCAGGCTGCAGGACCGGCAAAAACTGTGGGGGACACCAAGGCAGGAGAGGAAACTTGTTTTCTGAACTTTCAATTCTTGGGCTAGAAAGCACAGCCCCCCACTCTTCCCACTTCCCCACTGGCCTGGCCAAGTAGGGGTTCCAAAAATGCTTGCCAGTCGAATGCAGGAATACTGGGTGCAGATATTTTGGGGCTTTCTGATGGTTCTAGGGTTGACTCAGATCAGTTCACGTGTGTCGTGTTTTCAGGCTTAAGACGGCAGAAATGCTCCTCATGAATAATGCAGCCACATCCGTGCGCACTGCGTTTTGATGCTTTTCTCAGGTCTCTGGCAGTGTGGCTTCCAGGAGCTTTTGCCAGTGCAGCGCTTGGGCTTCAGCACCTTGGTTCGATGAGAAGAGAGTGGCAGGAGGGGCCCTGGCTTTCCGTGTGGGTGATGTCTCCTGTGCAGTGTGGCTGCGTCTCCCCTGAGGTCACCGCATGAGGGGCTCCGGGAAATGGCGGTAGCGTTTGTTGCCGTTTGGCAGGTAGAAAAGGACATTTTTGTCACCCCAGTGGGCCTGCGGTTCCTGGCCGCAGGTCCCAGGATGGGAAATGAGGACCCCAGAGACCTTGTCCCAGTTCTGCCCCTGACCACGCCCCTCCTCCCTGTGTCATTCTGCTTTCTACGTGGATGAGGGTGGACAGCTCTAGTGTTCTAAGAACCTCAAGCCATCAGATTTGGCCAGCATCACTCTCTGAGAGCCGAGTCTTCCACGTTTTCTCAGCTCCACATTTGCCAAGCCCGTACTTAAGACCCATTAAAACTCAGTAGCTGCTAAGACTATTTTGGAGTGTCCATTCCACTCAGGAAAAACAAGGGCTCAACTGAAGGCTTTCTTGAGGATAAAGAGTCTTTTACATTTTAAACAGCACTTACTGAGCACTTCATACAGATGAGCTCGTTTAATTGTCCCCTTGCCACGACACGGATAAAACACTGTCCCTTATAGCTAACGAAATCAATACACACAGATGGCAAATGCCTTGCCAAAGGTCACGGACATTGTCAGTGGTACGGCTTGGGGTTCTGGCTCTAGAACCCTGCTCTGCATTACCCTGGAGCCAAAGCCAATGACCTGCATATGGTTATGAACTACTTTGAGAATGTGGAGTTGGGGAAAGGTCCCGGCTTTGCAGCTGGACAGCCTTGAGTTCAAGTTCCAGCCCTGCCATTTGGCAGATTCACGAACCTTTCTGGCTTCCGTTTCCTCACGTATGGGATGGCAGGGGGGTCACGTACCAACACGGCACCACATTGTGCCATCGCTGCCGAAGATTCACCAGTATTTATGAAGGGACCAGGCTCTGTGTTTGGCTCATAACTTTCATATGTGACCGGTAGTTTCTTCCTGTTCTTAGTTCGGTGAGAGTTTTTATGACGAACGGGTGTTGAATTTTGCCACATTCTTTTTCTGTATCAGCCGCGATGCCCATGTGGTACTTTTCTCTTCGTTATGTTAATGCTGGTGTCTTGCGTTGGTCGGTTTTTGTGCCTTGAACCCTCGCTGCATCTTAGCAGTAAATCCTGCTTGGTCATGGCGCTTGTGGAGCTCTCCGGATCCTGCCGAATTCTGTTTGCCAGTGTTTTGTTGAGCCTTCTGATGGAGTCACTCTTTGGAGACATTGGTCTCCAGTGTTTGTGTCATGACTTGCTTGGCTTTGCTTTCCAAGGTAATGTCGGCCTCATGCAATGCAAGTATTCCCTCCTCTTCCATTATTATTATTATTTTAGAAGAATTTGAGGAGGATTGGTGTTAATTCTGATTTTTGTCGAGTCTTTCTTTCTCTCTCTCTCTCTTTTATTTTTTTGCTCTTAGTCAGTCTGGCTTAAAGGTTTGTCAATTCTGCTGATCTTTTGGAAGCCTCAACTCTTGGTTTTGTTAAAACCTACCCTTGTATTTCTTCTCTTTCTTTTGTTTATCTCTGCTGTGACATTGAGATGACCTTCCTTCTGCTAGCTTTGGGTTTTGTTTGTTCCTCTGTAGTTCCTCGAGGTGTCAAGTTAGACTGTTGATTGGAGACCTTCCTTGTTGTTTGAACATAGCACTTCCAGCTGTAAATGCCCCTTGTACCCTGCTTTCTTTACATCCCCAGGATTTTGATACATTGCCTTTTCCTTTCCATTTGTCTCAAGATACTTGCTGATTTCTCTTGTGATTTCTTCTTTGACCCGTTGGTTGTTGGAGGCTGTGTATGGTTTGGGGCACCTGGGTGGCTCAGTCAGTTGAGTGTCTCTCTCTTTTTTTAAAAAATATAATTTATTGCCAAACTGGCTTACATACAATGTATGTACATACAATTACATACAGTGCTCGTCCCAACAAGCGCCCTCCTTAATGCTCATCACCCATTTAGCCTATCCCCCCACCCACCTCCCCTCCAGCAACCTTCAGTTTGTTCTCTGAACATAAGAGTCTCTTATGGGGGTGCCTGGGTGGCTCAGTCAGTCGAGGGACCAACTTTGGCTCAGGTTATGATCTCACGGTTCATGAGTTCGAGCCCCACGTCGGGCTTTGTGCTGACAGCTTGGAGCCTGGAACCTGCTTCGGATTCGGTGCCTCCCTCTCTCCCTGTCCCTCCCCGACTCGTGCTCTGTCTCTCCAAAAATATATAAGCGATGAAAAAAAAGAGTGTCTTATGGCTCAGGTCATGATCTCACAGTCGTGGGTTCAAGCCCCGCGTCAGGCTCTGTGCTTATCAATCTGATGGGTGTTCGAGAGCAGCCACTGTGGGGACCCTTGAAGCAGGGGAATTTTATTCTCCTGAATAGGTTACTGTTTCAGCCAGAATAGAGAGACCAGGTGAGGTTTTAGGCAAGTAACACTGCAGGCACCCTCTGCAGCAGGCTCTGTGCGCAGCACATGGTGTGTGTTACCTTGTTCAGTCTTCCCGCAGCCCCATGAGGCAGGTGCTGTTCCTATACGCCCTTCACCCAGCGAGAAAACTAAGGTTCAGAGAGGTGATGTGATTTGACTGTGGAAACACAATCAGTAGCCACAGTGGCCAGGATATGGCAGCTGGAGCTGAGATGTGGGGAAAAAAAAGTCCTAAGCCAAAAGTCCAGCCATGGCTTCCTAGCTTTGTGGCCTTCAGTAGGCCAGTTTGTCTCCCGACCCTCAAGTTTTCACACCTGTAAACAGGGCTGGTTCCAGGGGTTCGGCTAGGTAGTTTTCAGACTTGGAAATGCTGCTGGTGAAGCCCAGCTTAGAGCCCGCTGAGCTCAGAGGTCAGCGCTGTTCACGGGGTGAGTGCTGACTCGGTTGTGTGGGGCAGACACTGCAGGGCATGGCCAGGGATGCTCTGAGTTCTGTTTTCCCCTCCAGGAGGCAACCACAAGGAAGGGGAGAGGGGCATGGAGAGCCTGCGATCGCTCTCCGGTGGGTGCACTGCTGAGCTGGCCTGGCTGAGGCCAAGTAGGCCATGGGGCAGCCAGGAAGGGAGTGGCTGCTCATGGAGGGGGTTGGATTCAGAACTGCTCCTGTTACCCCATGTCGCAGCCCTGGCGATGCAGAGCTGGGACTGGCCTTTGAGGTCATTCTTGGCCTCCTCAACCTCAAGGTGGGGAAACTGAGCCTCTAGAGAGGAGAAATGCATGGCTAAAGCCCCATGGTGATGCTGGGCAGACTGGGGGCCAGAATCCAGCAAAGCAGAAGGGTGTTCAGGCCACTGGAGAGTCATCTCTGTGAGCAGAGGCACGGCTGCCCTTTCAGCACTGTGTCCCTCACTCCTGGTGCATCAGGGGCGCTCAAAAAAGATTTGTTGAGCGTGTGAGGATAGTAGGAAAACACACCCCCAGGGAGTCAGACAGCCTGGAATTCGGTGTCTGCTCTGGGCCAGCTTTACTTCTCTGGGCAAGTTTGCTTCACTTTGCTGAGCCTCGGTTTCCCAAATTGAGATCACAGACCCAACTGGTAGGTGCCTGAGCAGGGATTGGAACCCAGAGCTGCTAGATTCCAGGCCTGATTTATCACTATACCTTCCTGATACTTTTATATACTTGTTTCCCTTTCTTTCTTTCTTTCTTTCTTTCTTTCTTTCTTTCTTTCTTCTTTCTTTCTTTCTTCTTTCTTTCTTTCTCTCCTTCTCTCCTTCTCTCCTTCCTTCCAAAAATATTTATTGAGTACCTGCTATGTGCCAGGCACTGTTCTAGTCTCCATGGATACAGAAGTGAACAAGATAGGTGAGGCCCTGGCCTCAGGGAATTTATATCTTAGAAGAAGGTAATAGTAAGCAAGTAAACAGGACAGGAATAGCATATGTACCCAGAAGGGACTGTAACGGGGTGTGAGTGGTGTCAGGGGAGGGCTGTGTCAGATAAGGGGCTCAAGGAAGATGACATTTCGTGTAACACCTGAGAAGAACCAGCCAGGTAGAGAGCCTGAAGAAATAATTCAGTAAAACATGATGCTCTCACAGGCCACAGGCCTCAGACTTGCAGAAGGCGCCATGAGGAGGGCATGGAAGGAGAGAAGTTATCAAAGCACCCCAGATGGCCTCAGAGGGCCAGGAAGGACGACACGGCCCTTGGGGATGACCGCACCCTGGGTCGCGTTTGGGTCTCTCCGTCCAACTGCCTCTGCCCTTCCAGGTGAAGCAGATCATGGAGGAGGCAGTCACACGGAAGTTCGTCCACGAGGACAGCAGCCACATCATCTCCTTCTGTGGTGAGTCCATGGACCCTGACCTGGAACGGGGCTTCTTTCTCTGTGGGCTGCCTTGGGGGAGTGGCGTCTTTGTGCAAGATTCTCATACCGTGTTTTGACTTTGTGACTCTGAAGTTATTTTTGGATTCCCGGGGGGCTCTGTGAGGGAATTTGGAACCACTGAGAAGTCGAGAGAAGAAAGGAAGAATGGCCTGTGTACCCAGCAGGAGTTAGTCACTGCTGACGCTGGACGGACTGTCTTCCCCTCGTGTGGGCTCAGTTCATGGCTACCCATCCCCCTAGTGACGTTGGTCTCGCATCTGATGACAGACTCTGCACCCTTTCCTCACCCTGCCTGTGGCTGTTGCCAAATGAAGGGGGAAGATGGATGGGCTTTAAAGACATAGGGAATCGGGAGCCATTGATCCATCCTAAGGGATCATGTCCAGCTGGCTCAGCAGAGGAGGCAGGCCCAGGGCTCGGAGCTTGACTTGTATCCTTGAACCAGCTGTGCTCACAAGATTCCAGAAATAAATAACCGTGCTGCCAGGTTCTTAACTGTCCTTCCACAATGGCTGCAGACACATGTTTTACGTGTCCCCACAGTCAGGGTTCAGCTTCTAATCCATGTGTATGTATAAGCAGGGATGTTTCTTTCTGCCTGAAAACCTTTTCATTCCATGACTGGAGTGTCTCACAATGGAGGACGTGCTGTATCTCCCCTCTCGTGCTCTTGGCCCCGAGGAGAGGCCAGAGCGAGGAGACCTGGTCGGCCCTCAGCTTCATCCAGACGGCTGGAGGCACTACCCATGGGAGCACATGCCGTGACCTGGGAGCCCACTGCTGTCAGTTTAGCCCCTTTGCAGCCAGGCAGACCTGGGTTCAGATCCCTCCTCTGCCATTTGTTTGTTGGCTGACGTTGGCAAAAAAAAAAAAAAATTAAGTTTATTTGGAGAGAGAATGTGTGGGCAGAGGGAGGGCAGAGAGAGAGGAAGAGAGACAGAGAGAATCTCAAGCAGGCTCTATGCTGTGAGCGCAGAGTCTGATGCGGGCCCCGAACCCATTAACCATGAGATCGTGACCTGAGCCGAAGTCGGACGCTTAACCGACTGAGCCATCCAGGTGCCCCCACGTTTTTTTTTAAAGTGAGATATGATTATTTAAATTACATATATGTGTGTGTGTGTGTGTGTTTATATACTTGTATGTGTATATATAGGTGTATATATATATATATATACACGTCTGCATATGTACATGTGTATATACGCATAAATGTTAACGTGAGAATGTATATATGCCTAATTTTTTTTTATCCTGGACATCTCTATTTGCAAAGAAAATAATAGGCATACTTCAGAGTGTGCGACCATGCTCACCCGTTGAAGATTTAGAGGAATAGAACGGAATAAAAATCATGATTCTCTAACTCCAACCCCAGTGTTTGGATGAGGGAGGAAGGGTGATGTTACCGCAGGGTGAGGCCTGCAGGGTCTCCCTGTGGTGTCTCTGCTCCATTGTGCCTTATGAGCCATTGTCAGAAAGACTCGAGGCATGTCTCCAGTGCTTGAACAGTTAATTAACTTATTTCAGTCTAAACAAAAGTGTTGTGTGTACAAGCAAAAATGAAGATATTTCAGAGAGTCTCACCCAGAATATATTAAACCCATGGGCAGATTAGGCAATAGGGTGGGCATCCATTCAAAGCCAAGTAATCGTTGGGGCACCTAGCTGGCTCATTCAGTAGAGCATGTGACTCTGGAGCTCAACGTTGTGAGTTCAAGCCCCACGTTGGGCGTGGAGCATCCTTAAAAAAAAAAACTATAATCATAACGTTTTGAAAAAAGTCAAATAATTGCCAACAAAAATAAACCAAGACAAGCAATTGCACCAAACCTCTCAGTATTTCTCCTTGTGTGCAACATAACCTGGGCCAGGTTCTTAACCCTGAGACTGCTGGAGTATTCCTTCTGTGGAGTCACAGTAACTAGAACACTCACTTCTTGGGTTTTTTCCACAAGGATTAGGTAAGGTAAACCTTAACACTGGTCTCACACCCAGCAGATACCCAATAAGGAGTAGCTCTTATAATATGCTCAGTTTTTCCATCAACACCGATTATGCTCCTATGATATACCAGAGTGAGCTCCCTCCCAGTCTGCTGTGTAAGACAGAAGATAAGAAAATACTCAATAAAGCGCTGCTGAAAGTACCCGAAATAAGACTGGGGCCATCAGAATGGCCTGCACAGGGACTGTTTCCCGGGGGGAGGGGGATGGGGGGGGACACTAAGGCCCAGAGAGGGAAAGCGATTTGCCTGAGGTCACATAGCAAGTTAGTGATAGAGCCCAGGCTACTGCCCAGGTCTCCTGCTCTGAGCAGGGCTGGGCAGGGTGTCCAGGGGAAACACAGACATGGGAAGATGATGACAGTCCTCTCTCTTCAGATCCGTTGTGGTGGCACAAGTGTTGTGAGCACACTTTGGGCTCAGACCTGGGTTTGGATCCCAGCTCGTCTGGGTGGCCCTGGGCAATTCAGTTCCCCTCTTAGGGCCTCAGTTTCCACATCTGAGAAATGGAGATGGTGTTCCTTTCTTCCTTGGCTGTGGCAGAGATGGAATGGGATCCATAATGTTAGCTGTTCCTGGAATCACAATAGTGGTGATGATCATGTGATTCTTCAGCCCAGATAAAGCCCACCAGTCCTGTGGTCAGCCTCCCCTCCCTCACTGACAGGAGTAATAGCTAACGTCCCTAAAGCACTCACTCTGTGCCCAACTATGTGAAGCGCTTGCCATGCATTTTCCCCACCTCGCTTGCTGCAACCATGTCAGATGCCTGTTCGTACTATCCCCATTTCACAGATGAGGATACTGAGACACAGAGAGAGGAAGTCATTGCCCAAGGTCACGCAGCTGGTTAGTGTCTGGGAGAGGATATGAACACAGACAGTCTGACCTCGGGCAGCAAACACAGCTAAGCTCTCCTGCTCCCTTTTGAGGAAGTGGAAGGCAGAGAGACGTACGTGATTTTCCTTTGATGCTTTCGTGGATTTCGCGATTCTGGGGCGCCCTGCTCTCCAAGGCACCTCTGTGTGGCTGAAGACCTGAGCTGGGCTGGGTGCTGAGGAGCACGGGTAGGGCAGGGCCTGCTGACCATTGTGTCCCTGCAGCGGCTGTAGAGGCCTGCGTCCTGCATGGGCTGCGGCAGCGGGCAGCTGGCTTTCTGCGCAGCAACAAGATTGCAGCTCTCTTCATGAAAGTGGGCAAGAACTTCCCACCGGCCGAAGAGCTGAGCCGCAAGGTGCAGGACCTGGAACAGCTGATGGAGAGCGGGTGAGTGTGGAGCATGGGGTATGGGCTGGAGCGTTCCTGCAGGGGACAGTCCAGGCTCCTCCCTGAGCTCTGCCAGAACCCGCACCTCCTGGCACTGTCTGCACTCTCCTTTCGCCAGACTCTTTCCTACCCCGCGGCCTTTGCACATGCTCTACCTACCACCCGGTTCACACGCCTCACCTTCCACGGCTGGTGCCTTGTCATCATTCAGGCTTTCCCCCAGTTAAGGGCAAACTCCAACCCTCACCCCATTTCTCTTATATATCACTGCTTATTTTCTCTCCTGTGGTTATCACCACCTCTAATTATTCATTCCTTTGTGTACTTTTTACTTGATTGTTGTCTATCTCTCCTCCTTGGCTCTGAACTCCATGAGAACAGGCCACTAAAATCTGTTATTCCCCATTTTGTCCCCAGTGTCTGGACAGTACCCAGCACCTGGTAAAATGCTCAAGAAATGATTGTTGAATGAGTAAGTGTCTGCTGTTAGCCAAACCCATTCCGCATGCAGGAAGACCAAGTTTAATGAAACTACTGTGGTCTCCATCTGCATGGATCAGATACTGACACTGAGGCAACAAGGGGAATGGTGACTTCACTCACACGTCTGGACGGCTGATTTCCTGGGGGGAAGGCTCAGGGCCTGAGGGCATGTACGGGAGAACCTCCCACCAGAGTCCCGACCACACAGTTTGACTCTATGCCAGAGCCGCGGTCTGGAGCCTGGTCAGGGCTAGCAAAGAGGTTTCAGCTCCCATGGGTGCTAGCAGCCGCCCACAGGACCTTGTTGTGAAAGATTCCGGAGCCGTGATTGGGCTTCACGGGAAAGAATGTGTGGATTGATTCGCCGTGTGTGTGACGGGCAAGAGAAGGGAGAGAGAGGCGCACATGCTGTGTGTGCCGTGGTTGATCACTCCTCCTCAGCAGGTGGGAGATGGTCCTTTCCCTCCCTTGCAGGCTGTGCCAGCCCAGAGCTGCTGGCCAGAACTGTGGGATGGGCAAGGCTGTGGACTTAGCGTCACCGCCTCCCTTTCGGAATCAGACTCCTCAGCCACTTGGTCTTCAAGGTGCCTTCCAGTCCGTATGCTAAATTCCCAAGTGTTTGCTGATAACTTCCGAAAGGGAGCGATTTCCATGGGCCTTCCATAATATCGGGAATGACTTTCTCATGGAGGAATTAGAGATACCCATGCCAGGTGGTAAGGGAGAGCCATTCATTTCATTCATGCAATCGCTCATTCATGAGAGAGGGAAGGGGAGAGAGGGAATGAGAGAGAGAGAGATGAAGAGAAGTATCGCTATGAGAATCTGGCTTGCCCATCAACAGTATATGAAGGTGTCTGTTTTATCGCATCTTCACACTCACTGGGTGTTATTTTTTCAACACGTCACCCACTTGCCAGGAGCAATGTGGGCTTTTGTTGTTTTAGTCGCCGTTCCTTCATTCCCTAGAGAGGTTGGGCATTTTGCTGTTTGCACATTGGTCCTGTTGGATCTCCTTTTTTGCGAATATTCCTCCTCCTTCTGTACTGGTCTTGAAGGCGAAACCAGATTCAGGGCCTCCAGGAGAATGTGCGGAAGCTGCCGAAGCTGCCCAGCCTGTCCCCCACTTGCCATCAAGCACCTGTGGATCCGCACTGCTTTGTTTGAGAAGGTCCTGGACAAAATTGTGCATTACCTGGTGGAAAACAGCAGGTGAGTGAGAAAGAGCAGCCGCCGTGGCGTGATCTGGCGCCACCTTCTGGCCATTTTGGGAACTGCACCCTATGGCACAAAGCAACTTTCTTTTCTCTCCTGTTGACGTGCACTTGATTTGAAAGCAGTTAGATAAAGGCCTTCTGGATGTTTGCCTCTAAATGAGCCCAGCTTAGAACCTGGGACTATTTAGGTGCTTCCTGCTAATATAGGATCTTCAAATTTGGAGTGAGGAACCAAGGATCTTGCAATCTTAGGGATCTTTTTCCTCCCATGAATGAAGCCTACAGTCTACTTGCTAACTGTGGTCCTAGAAGAGTCATGTAGCTTCTCTGTGTCTCTGCTGCTCTTTTAATAAATGGGACAGGGATTGTTGCCATTCTGGAGAAGAGGTGAGAAGGGGAGTTAGTGAGTACACAGTGTTTTGGAAATGTATGATACTTTTTTTACATTTTCTATTCTAGCTCAGATTAACCTGGTGTAAAGGTTTTAGACTATGAGTACTCCTGGCAAGCATTCATCCATGCATTCATTCATCCAGTAACTATTTAATGGGCACCTACCATGTGCCAGGCACTAACTGAGATGTTGGAGATACATTGGTCTTAACTGTCATGTTAAGAGCTTGGATATTATGCTAAGAGCACAGAGGAGCCAGTGAAGAATGTGGGCTTTTGTATAACCTGAGACTCTTCATGGCTAACACTCCTTCCAGCCGTAGACAGATGGGGAGAGAGAGATAGACAGGGGGAGTGGGAAAGAGGAAACACGATGAGGGAAATATCTGAGAATCTCCTCATCTCTCGGTATATGAAAGTGCCTGTTTAACCACATCTTCACATGCAGTGGGTATTATGATTACCTTTTATTCTTTGCCTGTTTGCTAGGAAAATATATATGAAAGGAGAGAGCAGAGTCCTTCCTCTCACGAACCTCACATAGTTGCAGGGAAAACAGGAAAATAGTAATTGTGGTAATATGTGGTGAGTATTCCAAGTCAGGTGGGTGGTGTTTAACTTCCTCTGGGTGGTCAGGAAAAGAATCCTGGAAGACATGGCAGTTAATCATCAGTTTGAAGGGCACGTAGGCATTAACCCAGTGAAGTGGGTAGGGAAAAGAGTGTTCCCAGCCAAGGGAATAGCAGGTGCAAAGGCCAGGAGGCAGGAGACAAATTGGAAGAAATCCAGGCTCTGGAGTGCAATTAATCTCTTCACCTTCTAGTAAAATGTGATACGTCTCTGCCCCGTACCCTCGCATGGGTGCGGGCCTCCGGAGCTAATGCCTTTGGCATATGACCTTGTGTTTTCTGCTGAATGAGTCGGTAGAAGGAATGAGTAATTTATTTGAGCAGCAATGCCAAACTATCTCTTTATTTTTTCTGTCTAAACTTTTTATTTTTTTGATTCGCATAGAAGTTGTAACATTAGCGCAAAGAGTTCTCGCCTGCCCTCAGTGATCACATCCTACATAACCATAGTACAAATACCAAAACAGGAAATTGACATTGGTACAATACTGTTAACTAAACTACATGCTTTATTTGGATTTCACTAGTCTTTACGTACACTCATTTTTTTCTGTCTAGTTCTATGGAATTTTAGCATAGTTAAATTCAGTATAAGTACATATATGTATTATTTAATTAAATGTATTATTTAACTATTTAATAAAAATTACATATGTATATGTATTATACTCATAGTATAAATACAGTCTATAATTCTGTATAACCAACACCACAGTCACGACACAGAACTGTTCCAGTGAAACCTACCACCCCAAAGAAGCTCCCTCGAGCTACCCTCGATGGTCACATCTTGCCCCCAGTCCCACCTGCTAGTTTTTAAGGTACTATTTCCAAGGTTTATGATCATGCAACGGTGCTGGTTTTCAGCATAGAGACTGAGTGGCAGAGTGGAAAGTGTCTTAAAGTTTTACCTTCAGATCTGACACCAAAATGGATAAACTTGCTGCTGAGAATGCACAGAGCATGTCCGTTCGGCTTCAGCCAATATCCTGGTGGATAGAAGATTCCTCTGGGGTCAAATTATAGTGATGTTGCCACCCCTTAGCAAGAACTCCCTGGTGTCAGAGTCTGTGCTGTTGCTGTAAAAGCAGGTCAATATTTAATCCTCCTAACAGCCTGGGCAGGTGAGTTCTGTCATTCTTGTCATTTTATAGCTGAGGACACTAAAGCTCAGAGAGGGTAGTCGTCACATGCCCAGGGACACACAGTGAGAGTGGGAGTGGCCGACCTGGGCTCCCACTCAGTCTGCCTCGCTGCAGATCCTGTGTTCTTAGACCCCTGCTGTAGGATAGGAACACCCAAGCCTATAGCTTGCATCCACCTGCTGTGTGGCCTCCAAGAAGTCACTTACCCTCTCTGAGCCTGACATCCCTTGGGAAGGTAGAACAAGGTCCTTTCCAACTCTAAAATTCGGTTCCTAGCTGGCAGGAGTTTGCAGAGAATTAGGAGGCACTACACAACAACTCAAACAAAGAAGCAAAACCCAAAAACACTCAGCACAAACATTGTCTTGCCCATATGACAAGTTATTTTGAAGAGCCAGAAGCCAGGGGGCGCTTGCGAGCACGTCAGGCCAGCGTCATCCACATAGTTATCCGCGCAGGAAGTCCTGTTAATATAGCTTTTCCGTGCACACCACAGCTAAAAAGCCTTTTATTGCCTCAATAATATTAGGAGAGCAGACATCATCTGAGCTCCCAAGCCACTTGGTGCCTGAAATGGAAGATGTGATAGAAGCTGATAGAAGCAGCCAGAAGCAGCCTTCTAATTACTATTCCCGTTACTCTCATTAAGGCTGTATCACAGCCATGTATTAAGCAGTTACGTGCCAAGCATGGTACTAAGTGCCCACATCTGTTGTCTCTTTCAAAAGTCCCTTTTTTTTTTTTTTAATTTTTTTTTTCAACATTTATTTATTTTTGGGACAGAGAGAGACCGAGCATGAACAGGGGAGGGGCAGAGAGAGAGGGAGACACAGAATCGGAAACAGGCTCCAGGCTCTGAGCCATCAGCCCAGAGCCCGACGCGGGGCTCGAACTCACGGACCGCGAGATCGTGACCTGGCTGAAGTCGGACGCTTAACCGACTGCGCCACCCAGGCGCCCCTTTTTTTTTTAATTTAAGTAAGCTTCACACCCAGCATGGAGCTCAACGTGAGGCGTGAACTCACGACCCTGAGATCAAGACCTGAGCTGAGATCAAGAGTCAGACACTTAACTGAACCATGCAGGTGCCCCTCTAAAGTCCTTCTGATGGCCCTAGGATATATGTTTTTATTACCCCCATTTTACAGATGGGACATTTGAGGCTTACAGCGTTAACTGGGTAACAAGAGGGAGGCTGAACTCAGTCTGTTCTTAAGCATCAGGTCAGTGTCAATTGTGTGCCCTCTGCTGGTTACCATCCAGACCTGCCTGTCCTTTTCTCTTACTAGTAAATACTATGAGAAGGAAGCCCTCCTGATGGACCCGGTGGATGGCCCCATCCTTGCGTCTTTGTTGGGTAAGTGGTCCAGGGCTCTGAGCTTCATCTGGATCTCTGACGTTGGCTCACTAGTGCACCTCCTAAGGGCCTCTCTCGTTTCCCTCTAGCCTTCTCCATCAAAACTTACCTGTTCCCTGGCTCTTGCTCTCAGGGTCTTGTGCTGGACTCTCCTTAGCAGGACCCTGGGGCATACTCACTGGCTGGAGGGGAGAGGCAGTGAAGGTGGTGGCCCATCTGGGGGTAGACAGGAGGGTAGACTTTGAGGGCTATGGATTCCCAGTCCCTATATGCTCCACAGTGGGGCCCTGTGCCCTGGAGTACACCAAGATGAAGACTGCCGATCACTTCTGGACTGACCCCTCGGCCGACGAGCTTGTCCAGAGGCACCGCATCCACAGCTCGCACCTGCGGCAGGACTCACCCACCAAGCGTCCAGCCCTCTGTGTGAGTAGGGGTGGACTCTGGGGCCCTGGGAGGGAGTTGGGCTGAGTGCCAGACTTGGTGTGGAGGTGGAGAATGGAGTGGGACATTGAGGGTCACCGCAGGCCTCACCCTCTACCTCCCCTCACCCTGCCAGATCCAGAAGAGACATTCAAGTGGCAGCATGGACGACCGACCATCCCTTTCTGCCCGTGACTATGTTGAGTCCCTGCACCAGAACTCCCGGGCCACGCTCCTCTATGGCAAGAACAAAGTCTGGTTCAGCCGGTGAGAGATATCTGGGACCCAGATCTTCCACAGGGGGTCTGGCTTCCGGTTATACAGGAGGCGTTCCCTCTGGTTCCAGGCTGCTCATCCATTCATCCATCCATCTATCCACATCTCCATCTCTCCATCCATTCATCCATATGACAACATTTGCTTCTATCCACCCATCCATCCATTCACCTACCTACCTATCTTTACTTCTACCCATCCATCCATCCATCCACCCACCTATCCATCCATCTTCCTACCCAGGTTTTCATCCATCCATCCATCCATCCATCCATCTTTATATCCATCCATCCATCCATCCATCCATCCACCCATCCACCCGTCCATCCATCTTCCTACCCATGTTTACTTCCATCCATCTAACTACCCATCTATCCATCTATCCATCCACCCATCCATCCATCAATCCATCTACCCATCCATCCATCTTCCTACCCATGTTTACTTCCATCCATCCATCCATCCATCCATCCATCCATCCACCCACCTACCTGTCTTTACTTCTATCCATCCATCCATCCATCCATCCATCCACCCACCCATCCATCCATCTTCCTACCCATGTTTACATCCATCCATCCATCTACCCATCCATCCATCTTACTACCCATGTTTACTTCCATCCATCCATCTACCCATCCATCCATTTATCCACCCACCCATCCATCCATCCATCCATGCACCCACCCATCCATCCATCTTCCTACCCATGTTTACTTCCATCCACCCACCCATCCATTCATCCATCCTTTTTTACATCATCCATCCATCCATCCATCCATGCACCCACCCATCCATCCATCTTCCTACCCATGTTTACATCCATCCATCCATCTACCCATCCATCCATTTATCCATCCACCCAGCCATCCATCCATCCACCCAGCCATCCATCCATCCATCTTCCTACCCATGTTTACTTCCACCTACCCATCCATCCATCCACCCATCTTTACCTGCATCCATCCATTTGTCCATCCATCTATTTAATTATCCATTTATTTTCCAGTCCATCTCTCCACCCACCTGTCCACCTAGCTGTCCATCCATCCATTCTCTTTTGTTATCACTCACTCATTCAGCAAGTATTTATACTGAGCTTTCCTTGTGCTGGATGCTTGGGATATCAGGATAAATATCTTCATGGTTGATATATTTTTTAAATGTGTATTTTTGAGAGAGAACATGCATGGGAGAGGGGCAGAAAGAGGGGGACGAAGGATCCAAAGTGAGCTTCACCCTGACAGCAGAGAGCCCAATGCGGAGTCGAACTCACAAGTTGTGAGATCTCAACCTGAGCTGAAGTCAGACGCTCAACCAACTGAACCACCCCGGCGCCCCCTTCACAGTTGATATTTATGGAGTGCTTTCTTTGTGTCAAGCACCATGATAAGTGCTTTTAACTATATTAATTCATTTAAAGCTCCCAGCAACTATTTGATGCAAGTAGTGTCATCCAAGATGATAACGCTGAGATGTGCACAGGGGGGAGTAAGTGGCAGAGTCATACTTTGAATTCAGGCTGCCTGATGTGGGAGTTGAATCATTTATCAATCACCTCTAGGCCTGGCTGGTGCAAGCCCCAGAGATGGGTGGTGAGCCAGGCACACGAAACCCCTACCCTCATGGAGTAGATACCCCTCTGCCTTTCCCTTCCTGAGACTGTGTGGATCAGTGTGGTGTTTGGGCTCAGCTGGGAGGAAGCAGAGGAAGCTGCCAGTCGCTCTAGCTCTGTGGTCGCAGTTGTGATCACGGGGTGACCCTGAGCGAGTCACTTCTCCCTGTGAGCCTTAATGTCCACATCACAATGGGTACAAGATCCTACCTCCTCAGATCTAAGAAGCTATGGATTTAAGATGCTCCATTTTTAAACATAACCATCAGGAAGTAAAAAAACGATACTAAGTTCTAGAAGATGTTTTCTCATTACTTGGAAATTTTATTTGACACTTTTTGAAAGAGTTCTTTGAGCTCTTTGATTTGGATAAAAGGAGTTTTGTTTTTGTTTTTTGGGGTGCCTGGGTGACTCAGGTGGTTGTGTCCGACTTGGATTTTGGCTCAGGTCATGATCTTGTGGTCTGTGGGATCGAGCCCTGCATCAGGCTGTAGGTTGGCAATGTGGAGCCTGCTTGGGATTCTGTCTGTCCCTCTCTCTCTCTGCCCCCTCCCAGCTCACTGTCTCTCTCTCGAAGTAAATAAATAAACTTAAAAAAAAGTAAAAGGGCTTTCTTTTAAATCATACATTGCTTTTTTAACTATGCATAAGGGAACTTATAACTGACATTCATTAGTTAAGACAGTCCTAAAATTTCTTCACATTTCAGGGTTTAATTTTCTATATCAGTTTTTGACTTAGAGTCATCACTGCTTGTATTTTTCTAGTAAATACTGTTTTCTTTTTTTTTCTTTGTGAGAGAGAGAGAGCATGTGCACTTGCACACACACACACACACACACAGAGAGAGAGAGAGAGAGAGAGAGAGAGAGAGAATCCCAAGGAGGCTCCGTGCCCAGCACAGAGCCCGATGTGCGGCTTGATCCCATGACCCTGGGATCGTGACCTGAGCCAAAATCAAGAGTCAGACACCTAACTGAACTGAGCCACCCAAGCACCCCCAAATACTGTTTACTGTTCCATCCAAAGAAGGGGTCAACACACTATAACCCATGGGCCCAATGCAGCGCTCCACCTGTTTTTGCAAATAAAGTTTTATTGTAACAGAGCCATGCCCATTACCTATCGTGTATGGCTGCTTTCACGCTGTAACGGCAGAGTTGAGTGGTCGCACCTGAGTCTGTATGTCTCACAGAACCAAAATTACTCCCCGTCTGACCCTTTATACAAAAAGCTTGCTGACCTCTGATCAGGAGTGTAGGTGGCCCAGCGTTTCTCACAAGTGCATGTCCTTGGTTGTTGCTCTGCAAGGCCATCTGGAATTGTGGGCATGGCTGTAGTGGTGAATAATGTGTCTCCTCTGCCAATATCAAATCAGTGCTCTACTGCTCTGCTGCCCGTGTTTCTGCATACACAAAAACTTTTGAAGTCGAAGATGACTCACCGTCTAATTTTTCTGAAGACGTTTAAAATAGCACCTGTTCTCCGCATGTGAAGTAACAACATAGGAACAACTAGGACCGAGTTTGCAAGAGGTCAGGCAATGACCACTGTGTCACGATGGTGAGATGCCACCTGCTGTAAGATACATCCACACTTCAGGTACAGGAAAACATGGAAAACGTTCATGACCCGGGGCAGCAGTGCTCCGTCATGGGGCTGCAGGCATGAGTGGCTAACTTGAGACAGTGTGGGTAAAGCTGAGACATGCTAGGTGCTCGGTAAATGTTGGCTGTCCATCTCCACATGTTGTTGAGGTGAATTTGCATCCTTTATTTGTGAGGCTTGGAGAGACCACCCCCTCTGCCACACCCCACCTGGGATAAAGCAGAGGGAGCTGCTGAGAAGTTCTGCAGGCTCATGGGGAATACAGAGGGTCAGGCTGCTGGGCAGTGAGTATGGTGTGGGTGTTTGGAGGAGGAGATTCAGGATAATGTCTGTGGTTGGGGCATAGAACTCGGCTGCCCTCTTGTTCTCCCTTAAGACTGGCCAAAATGATGCCAGATAAATGACTCCTGTCAAGGAGAGGGTGGTGTTGGGGCGCCTGGGTGGCTCCGTCAGGTGAGCGTCTGACTTGATTCCAGCTCAGGTCATGATCTCATGGTTTGTGAGCTCAAGCCCTGCATTGGGCTCTGCGCTGGCAGCACGGAGCCTGCCAGGGATTCTCTCTCTCCCTCTCCTTCTACCCTTCTTCCCTCTCTCTCGCTCACACACAATAAATAAATAAGACATTTATTTATTTATTTTAATTTTTTATGTCTTTATTTTATCTTGAGAGGCAGAGTGCAAGCGGGGGCAGGGGCAGAGAGAGAGAGGGAGACACAGAATCTGAAGCAGGCTCCAGGCTCTGAGCTGTCAGCACAGAGTCTGACGTGGGGCTCGAACTCATGGACCGTGAGATCACGAACTGAACCGAAGTCCAACGCCCAACCGACTGAGCCACCCAAGCACCCCTAAAACATTGTTTTAAAAAGGAGAGCGTGGTATTAAAGAGGGATAGAGCCCCTTCCTGATTCTAAAGAGTCCCCGGCTCTGCCCTTGCAGCAGGGCTTCCTGGACCTTGGTTGGGGGGTGGGTGGGAGTGTGAAAGTGCAGGGGAGCAGCTCTCAGAGGTGCATCTCTAGAACCCATCCTGGGTGGTTGGCTGCAGACTGCTTTGCTTAGCATGGCCCCCTGGAAGGAGATACTGGATCTTCCAAATGGTCGTAGCCTTGGAGGGCATGACCCAACCCCTTGGATCTGGTTATGCCTCCTTGAGTCAGATGGCCCAGGGCCTATGACCACTGTGACTCTGGCACTTTGACCAAGCCTATGCCCTCCTCTCTCTGCAGAGGGATGATATGGAGGCCGTGCCAGGGTACCTGTCTCTACACCAGACAGCTGACGTCATGACCTTGAAATGGACGCCTAACCAGCTGATGAACGGGTCGATGGGGGACCTGGACTATGAGAAGAGGTAGGGCACCGGGTCCTTCTCCCCCTTTGGCACAGGGAAGTGTGTGCTCTGTCCTTTGTGTCCTGCCCTGGCCCGCTGTTCTGTCTGGTTGTTGCGGCCACTTGGGCCAGCCCCCCTGCAGCTATGGCCTTATGGGTAACTCATTAGGAGGATCTGGAGACCAACTAGAAGAATCTTAGAATCTAATATGGGAATTAGGCAGGCCCTGGTCAAACACCACCCAGAGGGAGAAATCTTAACTAAGAGCTTGGGAGCCTGCAAATGGCAAATATTCCCCATCTGCTGCCGTCCTTCCCATCACTCTGTAAAGGAGGAAAGCTGGAGGTGTTGCTTGGTGGCCATCTGGTCCAGGTTTGTGTCTCCTGTGACCTTGGGATTTTCAAGACTCAGCAAAGGCTTTGGAGTCACACGCCGAAGACACATGGAAACCAAGGGTCCCCTGCTACAATCGTGTGTGTTCCCGCACAATTAGGGACGGCCCTAGGAGGAGCCCAAACAAAGGGAAGGCTCAACCTGATTATTTCAGCTTGAGGAGTCTTGGCAGCTTTATATAAAATGAGGGCTCCTTTCAAGGAACATAACCAGAACACTGTTCTTGTGTTCTGTTTCATGTTAAGCTTCAGTGTGAGTAACACGAGGCCTGGGTGTGATTAATACCATTCTCTAAGCCACTTCCTGTGCAGAGGTGGCCATCTGTCTTCAGAGACAGTCAGTGGGAGGTAGAGTTGGTTCTAGGCTGAGCCATATAATTCAGCTCTAGCTAGACTCCAGAGTTTCTGATCAAGAAGCCCTCACCGAGGAACAACATGGGACCCAGGAGATGCCCTTGGCCTGGGGCATTATTTCCACAGACTCGTCTTAAACCTCGCCTTCCGCAACCCCTCCCAGCTGAATCTGGATCACATGGAACCCTGAACCTCCTTCGTAGCATTTATAGAATCGCGGACACGTAATAAATCTGTGCCTATTTGTATATCAGCTGTTGCTTCTAGACTTCAGTTCCGTGAAGGCAAGCACCTGTCTTACTCATGTCTTCTCTTTGGCAACTGCCACAGATCCTAGCACAAAGTAGGTGCTTAGATAATCTCTGTGAAGCAAAGCAGGGAAGTTACTGGATTCATTCATCAGATCTGAACAGAGCACCCGCTACATGCCAAGCACTGTGCTAGATACAAGAAACATAGCAGATGAACAGAAGGAGAGGAAAATCTTTACCCTCTTGGAGCTTCCACTGTATTTACCTTACACTGAAGGAGACCACAATAAAACAGGTGTATGGATAAGTGTACGTTTTAGTCCCAAGTGCTTGCTTGGTTCTCATCCTGCTGGAAGATTTGGGGTGCGTCTGTCTCTCCCTGTCTCTGGGCTTCAGTCTCCCCTTCTATCAAATGAGAGGCCTGGACAACATGATCTTCCCAGAACTCAAAGGGTTTGCAGGGGCTCTCCATACACAGAAGTGTCTTCTGTCAAATAGCACAACCCAAAGGCCCTGTTTGCTATTTGGACTTACACCAGGATTGTGTGGGCAAAAACCTTTTTGTTTTTAATTTTTTTAAACTTTTATTCATTTTTAAGATACAGAGAGAGAAAGAGTGTGAAGGGGAGGGGCAGAGCGAGGGAGACACAGAATCTAAAGCAGGTTCCAGGCTCTGAGCTGTCATCCCAGAGCCCGATGCAGGGCTCAAACCCATGAACCATGAGATCATGACCTGAGCTGAAGTTGGAGGTTTAACTGACTGAGCCACCAAGGTGCCCCAACTTTGTTTTTAACTTTTTTTTTAATGTTTATTCATTTCTGAGAAACAGAGTGTGAACAGGGGAGGGGCTGAGAGAGAGGGAGACACAGAATCTGAAGCAGGCTCCAGGCTCCAAGCCAATGCAGGGCTCAAACCCACAAACAGTGAGATCATGACCTGAGCCGAAGTTGGACACTTAACCTACTGAGCCACCCAGGCACCCCTGGGCAGAAAACTATTTTTTCTTTAATATAAAAAAAAATTTTTTTTTACATTTATTTATTTTTGAGAGAGACAGAGCACAAGTGGGGGAAGGGCAGAGAGAGAAGGAGACACAGAATCTGAAGCAGGCTCTAGGCTCCGAGCTGTCAGCACAGAGCCCGACACGGGGCTCGAACTCACAAACCACGAGATCATGACTTGAGCTGAAGTTGGACACTTAACCGACTGAGCCACCCAGGTGCCCCTGGACAGAAAACTTTTAATGTTGATATTTTGGAGAGGCATTGAGCCAAATGATTGCCAAGTACTCCCACCCCTCCTCCAGCTCAGATCAGTGGGACTCCATCTTTCATCATTATCTTTTCCTCTGAGAACAGGCATAGCATAGTCGCATCAATATTTACTTCCAACTGAGCCTGTACTTCCCAGGTCACTACTGAGGGGACTAGAAACTTCCCCAGCCTTGGGTTCTCAACCCCCATCTATCCAGTAAGAGAGAAAGAGCTAAGCGTCAAAAACATGGTGGTTAGCCTATAGGATGTGGAGGTGCCCAGGGACTCTGGCATCTCTTTGGGGACCAAGAGACAACAAAGATGAGGGGTATGGTCCTTGTCTGAGGAGCTTCAGTACCTCTTCTCTTGTCCCAGCCAGCGCCCCCTTGTGTACAACCAGGGTCATAACTCCCCAGCTAGGTTTCCTCATGTCCATGAGGAAATATCACCAAAGAGTGGCTATTTGGGCTCTGGAGTCAGGCTGGACTTGGCTCAGATCTCAGCCCTGCCGTGTGGAACAGCTGAAACCCCCATACCCTGCTGATGGCCCAGCCACTTGACAATCTAGTTTGGAAGTGTTTTCTGACCTACCCTTACCACGTGACCCAGCAGTTCTGGTCTAGGAAGTTGTTAAAACCTGTCAAATGAAATCAAAAGCTCAGCTCTTGCTCCTTCCCAGTTGAGCGATCTTGGACAACTTCGCCTTCCTGAACCTCAGTTTGTTCATCCAGTGTAAAATGGGGATGTGGTCATGGAACCTCCGAATAGGTGTACAGGAAGGAGTCAATGAGAAAATGCACGTAATGCCCTTAGTAGGGAGACTGGAACCCAGAAAGGCCTCTCAGTCATGGGACTGTTGGTGTTAAGTTTACACAGATCCAAAGGGACTGTGGCCACAGAAATCCTCTTTGCTGGTGTGTGGTGGTAGCTGGAAAGTTGTTTTGTCTACTGGGCACCCTAGGGTATTCACCATTCACTCTGAATATTCTCGGAGCATCTTGCAGAAGTAAAGAAAACCCAGGCGCTGTCCAGTTCAGCACCTCTTGGGGGAGATGGGAGAAAACAGGCAACCGCAACCTGTATGATGGGTACAATGTGGAAGCCCAGGGAAGGACCTTCTGGCCAAGACTCGCCCATGAGGGACTCAGCAGAGGCTGCTCAGAGGCTCTGAAAATGTTGGTGCACTCAGCTGCCCTCCAAGGATGTTCGCTCCATGGACCCTGGCGAGGCTGACTCTGGTACAGATAGACCAGTGCAGGAAGGTCCCTTAGAAAGCTTCTGTTCCAACTTCTTCATGTTGCAGCTAAGGAAACTGAGGCCCAGAGAGGAGAAAGGACTGAGTCAGTATAATTGGTAAAGTGGGATTTGAAGTTTGACCTTGAAGCCTGTGTTGGTTCAGGTCCTCCAAGAAGCAGACCCAGACAGAATTAGACATGCAGCAGAGACTTAACGTGAGCAGAACCTGTGAAGGATGAAAGGGAAGAGCAGGAAGAGGCAGGCAGAATATTCAGAAGCTGGTTGACCCCTGTGAATGGGGAGGGGAAAGAAGGAAGAGAGGGTCTTATATGCTGCAGTTCTTAGCATGTTCAGCCAGCTCAGTTGGGAGCCCCTGGGCTAAAGTTGACCATCAGAGGAGCCCCCCATCCCGCAGGAATAGGCCTATGCTGGTGCCCCCATGTGCCCGGGCCTGCTTGAGAGCTGCCCAAGAGAAGCATGGTCTTGGCACAGACATGACAGTGGATCAGGAGAGGTGGCCTCTGAAGCTGTTGGTCAGCTCTGGTTCCCACAGCAAGATCTGAAGGACACCCAAGCAGTGCATTCCCCTGACTGCCATAAAGCCCCAGTTCCTGTGAGCCCCACCTCCATGGTGTTCTGAGGGGAAAAGTGATCTGTTTTAATACAGCAGTAGGCTTTGATCTGAAAAGGGAAAGAATAAAGTATGTAAGCACAGAGACCATGAGCCAAGTACTTTTTTCTGTATCAGCATTGTGTTGAGCCCTTCAAATATGTGATTCCATTTAACTGTCACAGCCGCACTGTGTGGTGGGTAATTATCATCCCCCATTTTACAGAGGAGGAAACTGAGGCCCATAGAAGCCTTCACATCACACTGCTGGGACCTATGGGGTCAAAGCTGTTGAGTGGCTCTTCTAACCCCTCGGATGCATGGTGGTTTGGCGTTGGGGTCTGAGTCAAGATACTTAGATACCTGTGACAGAAAACTAAACTCAAGTGGACTTAGGCATTGAGCCGAAAAATTCTGGACAGTGGCTTCAGGCATGGCTGGATCCAGGGACTCAAATGATGGGGGCCTGAACTCTCCATCTCTTGGTTCTGCTTTCCTGACTGTCGACTCCATTGTCAGGCAGGCTTTTTCTTGCCATGGTTCCCTATGTTTCCAGACTTTTATCATCTCTGCTCCTACTCTCCTAGCAGAAAGGAGCATCCTTTTCCCAGTTTATTCTAACATAAATCCAACAACTGAGTCTCATTCATTCTGCTTGGGTCATGGGGCCATCCCTGAACCACTGTGGCTGGAACAGTAGAATGTGCGGATCGGCCAGGCCTGGATCAGATGGCTATTCCTGGAATCCTGGCATAGAGGGTGGGTGGAGTCAGCCTCAGCCACATGGATGAGGGCAAGGGAAGTGTGTTCCTCAGAAAATTGGGGTACTGGGACCAGAAGAAGGTGAGGTAGATTTTGGGAAGTCTTGAATACAGATGTTGGGGACAGATGGGTCCTAGTGAAAAGGGTTAGCAAGGGTGTAGTCTTCTGGCCTCATGGGCCCTTCCCCATGATGAAGTGAGCAGGCATCCTGTGGAACTAACCATCCCTCCCCTTCCAGCGTCTACTGGGACTATGCTATGACCATCCGCCTGGAGGAGATTGTATACCTGTACTGCCACCAGCAAGGTAGGGACTGTTGGGGGAGCACAGGGTGGGGGTGTTCCTTCTGGCTCCCCTGCCTGCTCCCACCTCCTCATTACCTGTGCAACCTCAAACAAGTGATTTCACCTCTCTGAGACTCGGTTTCCCCATCTGTGAAATGGAATCACCACAGCACCTAGTCATGGCATTATTGTAAAGATCAAATGACATAGGTTCAGGACTTAGCATCAAACCCACGGTGTTAGCTGCTGACACTTAATGGAGCCCTTGTGATGTGCCAAGCAGGGCTCTAAACAGGTTGGCACAAAGTCACACAGCCTGTAAGCTCCAGAGTTTGGACTCAAACCCGGAGCTCAAAGAAGGTACACTCAGAACAAGCAGAGGGCTATTCTGTTGTAGAAAGCAAGGGTTCTGGACTCTAACAAGGCATGACACATTAATCTTATTTAAAACCTTTTTAATGTTTATTTATTTTTTGAGGGGTGGGTGCAGAGAGAGAGAAGGAGACACAGAATCCAAAGCAGGCTCCAGGCTCTGAGCTGTCAGCACAGAGCCCGATGCAGGACTCGAAGTCATGAACCATGAGATCATGCCCTGAGCCAAAGTCGGACACTTAACCACCTGAGCCACCCAGCTGCCCCACATTAAGCTTATTCAATGGGTTCAGATCCAGACTCTACTGTGCGACCCAGAGCAAGTCATGTACCCTCTCTGAGCCTTAGTTTCATCATTTGTAAAATAGGCAATAATAGATAGACCTCATAGGGCTATTTAGGGTATTCCAATAACACACTGCCTTTCATGTGCTGTGCTTATATACAGTAAGTGCTCAATACATGCTAGCAAGTCACTACTGCCCTGAGAAGGGGTAGGTCTGAAAGCCTCCATACAAAAATAGGTCAGGCTTAAAGCATAAGAGACTGTTAAAAACTGAGAACAAACTGAGGGTTGATAGGGGGTGGGAGGGAGGGGAGGGTGGGTGATGGGTATTGAGGAGGGCACCTTTTGGGATGAGCGCTGGGTGTTGTATGGAAACCAATTTGTCAATAAATTTCATATATATAAAAAAAAATAGGTCAGGCTTATGCATAGAGGGTACTTGAGGGACATGGGGTGTTTCCCCTTGGTGGGTGATTTCAGGGGGGGCGACCACATTCTTCTGGACCATATCCCATAGTTCCCAGTCTGCAGCAGTGGCCGGTGGGATGGGAGGGGCTCTGGGGAGGTAAAAACTCCCCCTGACCTTCTGCCCAGGCCTTTCCCAGAGCCTTGGAGCAGGTCCACGGGTCTGGCTTGGCATGCCCAGGGCGATGTGTTTGCCGGGAGGACCCCCATCCCATGCCCCATAGTGACTTTCTGCCGGGTCTCCTCTGGGTGGGTCGCGGTGGCAGTGGACAGCGGTGGGACAGTGATGTTGGTCAGCCAGGATGGGATCCAGAGGCCGCCATTCTGCTTCCCCAAGGGGGGGCACCTCCTGCAGTTCCTCTCGTGCCTGGAAAATGGGCTGCTCCCTCACGGGCAGCTGGACCCTCCACTCTGGTCTCAGCGGGGGAAGGTGAGTGACCGTGGGGGCCCCAGGGAGGCTGGGATGGAGGCGGGGGTCAGCCGTGGGGAGTGGTCATTATTTTTTTTTTTAATTTTTTTAATGTTTATTTATTTTTGAGAGAGAGTGTGAGCAAAGGAGGGACAGAGAGAGGGGGGACAGAAGATCCAAAGCGGGCCCTGCGCAGACAGCAGCAAGCCTGATGTGGGGCTCAAACTCACCAACTGCAAGATCATGACCTGAGCCAAAGTCAAATGGTCAACTGACTGAGCCACCCAGGCACCCCAGGGTGGTCGTTCTTGCCCATGACTCTTTACCTGGCTTTGTGGGCTCATGCACACCCCACTGAGACCCTCAGGCCATGCACAGACTCTGGGGACAGATGTATCCCAAGGGCTGTGCATTGGGATTGTGCTTTCAGGGCAAAGTATTTCCCAAACTGCGCAAGTGAAGCCCTCAGGGTTCTGCCAAGTCCACATCTTCGGACAAGGAAGATGACGAGGCCACAGATTACGTGTTCAGGATCATCTATCCCGGCATGCAGTCTGAATTCAGTAAGCTTCCCAGTCTCTGGGCCCCCGAGATCTAACCTGTTAGCTGAACATGAAAATAACTCCAGGTGTTTGGGGTTTGTGGACAGGTGGTCTGGGTTCTGGGGCCAGCGGGGGGGGGGGGAGGGGCGGGGACTTGAAACCAGGAAGTTAGTATCTCGGTTTCCCCCCAGTGAGAACCACGCACTACTGAGCTTAATAAAGGTAAACCTGGAGCAGGAATTACCATGGGGTAGTGAGTGGGCTCTGGAATCCTGGTTGAATTGGGGCAAGTCACTTCACCCTTCTGTGCCTTGATCTCCTTATCTGTAAGATGGGGACGTTAACATAGCACCTGCATCATCGGGCCCTTGTGGGGACTAAATTAGAGAAGGCCCTTGGCACAGAACACGTCCATGCTAGCTGCTGTTATGTGGTTGTTGGTATTTTATTTCACTCTACTGTTGTCAGGATTCAGTGAGATAATGAGGTGATCAATGTAAAGTCCCTGTAATGTAAAGTAAATGTAAATGTAATGTAATGTAAAGTCCCAATGTAAAGCACACTGTAGGGCTTCAATACATGATGGTCAAAAACAGCAAAGGCGGGAAGCAAAGCACCAGGCCCTGGCACACGAGACGCTAATATATGTCTGCCACTTGGGACAGTGACTGCCGTGACATAGATGCTTGGTTCGTGGAGACTGTTACCATTAAGGTCATCTTTACCACGGAGGTGTTATTTGGATCAAATGAACTGATATTTGGAAAGTTCTCAGAGGCCTGGCTTTTCTTTTCTTTTCTTTTCTTTTCTTTTCTTTTCTTTTCTTTTATTTTTATTAAAATTTTAATGTTTATTTATTTATTTATTGAGAGAGAGAGAGAGAGAGCTGGGGAGGGGCAGAGAGGGAGAGAGAGAATCCCAACCAGGCTCTGAGCTCTCAATGCAGAGCCTGATGCAGGGCTCGAACTCAAGAACCGTGAAATCACCACCTGAGCTGAAACCAAGAGTCGGATGCTCAACCGACTGAGCCACCGAGGTGCCCCAGAGTCCCAGCATTTATTAAGCACCATGTGGATGTCTTGTTTCAGCAACTCAGTATTAAGCTATAGGTGCTTTCTGTCAACCCCGTTTTATTTTACCCTTGGTGGTCCTGTTGTTCTTTTTGATGGATAATGGCTCTGAGCCTACCTTTGCTATCGTGCCGGGTCGCTTCATGCTCTGGCCTTTGTCCATCGCTCAGTGGGATCTGGGGATGTGGGGCAGGCTTGGTGGTAATGTCTTATATTGCTCAGGTTGGTTTCTCATCTTCACCCATATATTCATTCCTTCATGGTCAGTTAGGACCAAAGCCTTGTGTTTCTGCATCACTAGGAGCCTGAGAGTGTCCTGAAGTGTTCATTACTACATCCGTTCCTACCCCGGTTCAGGGTCTAGAGCCGTCCCAGCCTGTCAGTGGTACCAGGCTCATACAGCACCCCCAAGAGCCGAATGATCAGAGGGGCCAGATGCCCCCTGTCTGCCTTCCCGGGAAGCCCTGTCTCTGCTCCCCAGAGAGGCTCATCCAACATATAGTTTGTAGGCTCTGCTGGGAGCCAGGCTGGGTGCCGGAGGTCTTACTTGCTTGGGAAGTGTCCATGTTAGCGTGTTGGGGCTCTCCGTGTGCCAGCAGAACAGACGCTGGCAGTGCCCACCCACACCCCTCCTTGCGGGCTCTCCTGTCGACTCCCATCCTAGTGTCTCTCTGCCTGAGGGTCCCTTCTGCCTGTGGGTGGGGGTGGGGTAGAGGTGTCCAGGAACCAGGATCCTCCCTGGAGCAGCCTTCAGCCAACGACTGGCAGGAATTAGTGTATAAACGCCCCGGCTCCCTCACCCCCCACCCCGGTAAGAAAGCTCTGACATGCGTGTCTGCATGTCTCCCAGAGCGCCCCCTGCCCCCCAGGAGATCAAGCACCAGTTGCCCATAGTGGTAACCTGAGCGGTAACCAGCCCTTTGCTCTGCCTTCTCGTGTCACTTCGCCTACCCATGCTTCTTGGAAACATCTCCCAGATAGACTCCCGGCACTTGAATTCTCATCTGCCCGTGAGGAAACCCCAGTGAACTCTATTTATATCAAAGCTTCTCACTCATAGCGCTGCCGATGTTGTAGATGGAATAATTCTTGGGGGGGGGGGAGTGTCATGTGCCTTGTAGGATGTTGAGTGCCATCCCTGGTCTCCCGCTACTAATGGCCGAGCAGCAAATCTGCCCCCTCCCCCACCACCAAGCTGTGACAACCGGAAATGTCCCCAGATGTTGCTGAGTGTCATCTGGGAGCAAAAGGGCTCTTGGCTGAGTAAAGCACACATCACTGCATTCACCTCTCCACCACTGCAGCATGGCCAAGTGACTTGCCCTCTCCAGACCTCATTTCCTTGTCTGTAGAATGGGGAGACATTCTACAGACCCTCCCCACCCAGGATCATATTCTGAGGAGTCAGTGTGATGATGTATCAGGCACCTAACGCAATGCTAATCCTCACCACGGCCCTCCTAGGCAGGTGCCACTGTCTTCACCATCGCCTACTTTCCAGAAGAGGAAGCTGAAGCACAGAAAGGTTAAGAAACTGGTCCAGAGCCACACAGCTAATCTTCGGCGTGGTTGGGATTTGAACCCAGGTGTCCTGGCTCCAGAGCTTGTACCTCTCACAACCACTCCATGCAGATTGTTTTTGACCAGGATCGGTTGACACTGTGGTTTCACCCCCTTCATGCCCAAGCTCAGTCAGATTCAGCCCATGTGGAAATGGTGCCCCCTGCTTGGTTGATTTTCTCAGGGGCCTGAGTCCCAGAGCTATGGTTTTCACCTTTGAGGACAATGAAGTCCTTTCTGAAGAAGTGCCTAAATCAGAAATGGGCAGACACCTTCCTGTGGTCCAAATTCGGCCCACTGACTGTTTTTGTAAATAAAGTTTTATTGGAACACAGTCACACGCATTCACAGACAGCGTGTCCATGGCTGCTTTCACACCACAGCAGCAGAGTGAGATCATTGTAACCAAGACTGTAGGCCCACAATGCCAAAAATATTTACATATCTGGCCCTCTATAGAAAAAGTTTGCAGATGCCTGCCTTCAATAATAAGGGAGAAGAGTTTTGCCCTGTGGGCAGGATGATGTGGCCATAGATGGTTCTAAACCCCCTTTCAGTGTCTTCTTGCCTCGTCTCGTGGTCCTTGTGCACAGAGGAGGCAGAGACCAGTTCTGAAACATTGAGCCTGTTTCGGAGTCAGAAGAGGGCCTTTCCATTCTCCTGTGTTGCTGAGACTGTCTATGCCATCTGTGATGGCAGGCGTGAGCCACACATGCCTCCCGAGCGCTTGAAATGCATCTAGTTCGGATGGAGCTGTGCCTTAAGTGTCAAATACACACTGCATTCTGAAGACTTACAACAACCAACAGAAATATAAAATATCTCCTCAGTAATTTTATATTGATTACAGGTTAAAATGGTAACATTACAGATATACTGAGTTAAACAGAAGTTATTGTTGAAATTGATTTCATCTGGTCCCCCCCCCCTTTAGTGCAGCTTCTAGAAACTTCTGAAGTAAGCATGTGGCTTAGGTTGGATTCCTGTTGAACAGAGCTGGTCTAGGGCAGGGTTTCTCAGCCTCGGCACTGTTGATATTTTGGGCTGAATAATTGCGTATTTGGTGGGGTGGGGGTGGGGGGTCTGGTGCATTATCCCTGTCGTCTACCCACTAGATAGATGCCAGCAGCATCTAGCAAATTCCCAGGTCGTGACAACCAAAAATGTCTCCAGACATCGCCAGATGGCCTCAAGGTGCCAAAATTGCCCCAGTGGACAGCTGCTGGTCTAGAGCAAGGGTGGTGTCGGGGGAATGTCGGTTGAGAGACTATTGAATAGGATCTCGGGGTCTGACACCCTGGGTTGGAATCCCAGCCCCACCGTTTGTTAGCTGGACGGTCTTGGGCATGCTGCTTCCATGCCCCGTGACTCAGTTCCCGAATCTGCAAAAGGGGATAGTGGTAGTGCTTGCACTCAGTAGGTGATAGCTGTTGTTGGCGGAAAGAGAGGGGGACCTCAGTAAGAAAGGAATGTTACGCCAGTTACCACCCGCTGGGGCTGGGGCTGGGGCTCATTCTGAGCCTCAGTTTCCCCTTCTGCAGAATGGGAGAAGAGAGGCCTCCCTCACGGGGTGATTGAGGACGATAGGGCAATCCTGTGCCTGCACAGCAGCCAGCACATAGTAGGCACTTTATAAACACAGAGCCGTGTGGAGCAGGGCAGGGGAGAGGTTCAGCCCTGAGGAATTGGCTCTTCGCCTGTGTCAGTGTTCTGCCCACCGTGGACATTCCGTTTCACTGGTGCTTTCTGTTTTGTGTCTCAAGTTGCTCCCGACCGCTTGGGCAGCACTCCCCCAGTCTCCGTGAGCCTTGCCTGGACGGTGGTTCCTGCCAGCCGGTCGGTGCTAGTGGTGGCCAGGGGCAGTCAGTGGGCGCGAGCCAGATGGGACGCCACCTTCCCCATGCCAGGTCCGAAGCAGCAGCCCCCCAGTAACGTCTGGGCTACTCCCACCCTGGGGCTGGGTGCCGGCCACCTCTGCCATGTTGTCATTTGAGTCTTGGTCCCAATGAGGGAAGAGGGAGATAGACCAATGCCCTCACACTGTCCAGCCTCCCCAGTGCAGGATGTCAGGGGTTCCGTGGTGAAGGGATCCTTTGGTGATGCCTGTGGAGTGCAAGGGGCTGGGGTGCAGGCAGCCTTGCCACAGCTTGCTGAAACCGATCAGGGAAGCAGAGAACTGGGGACACTTTTCTAGAACATTTTACAGGGGCTCACTGTGCTTTCTTGGCCAGCTCATCTGTGAGTCAGCTTGGGGAAGAGCTTTCTATGTGACATTGTGAAGACAGCTTTCTATACTGTCAGTGGGTAGGGCTGGGCCCTGTCGGCTACTGAGCGCTGATGACAAGTAGCGTGGGCTCGGCAACCATTCCCCTCCCCCCGACCTTGCAGCCCAAGGGAAGAGGCCAGGGATTACCGGTCATCCTTGAGGAGGCGTGGCTGGTGGGGTCGATGTGAACCCTTCTTAATCTCCTAGGCAAACTAGGGCCCACAGGCTGGAGCCAGCCTCATTTTGTGCAGCCCATGAGCTAAGAATGGTTTCCACATATTTTTATTAATCGATAAAAATCAAAAGAGTAATATTTGTGACGTGTGAAAATGATCTGAAATTCAGGTTTCAATGTCCATAAATAAAGTTTTATTGGAACACACCCGGGCTCATGTCTTTGCATCTTGAGCATGGCTATTTTTGCATTCTGAAGGCAGAGTTGAGTGGCTGTGATCGCAGCCAAATGGTTCATAATCCCTAAAATGCTGACTGCCTGGTCCTTGATGGAAAATGTTTACCGAGCCCTGTCCTTGAGAAAATAATATTTTTGCACCTGTCTGGAGCTGTCACGAAGCCAGGAAATTAACAACAGAAATTGTAACGCATGTGTCACTGTCGTGTCGGTCCTGCAGCCCCGCAGATGCCACGGTTTCCATGGAGCTGGGAAAGGAGGCAGTGAGGGAAAATCTAAGTGCTGTATCCTGGGAGCACTTGATCAGGACTCTCCAATATCCAAGTGTTAGGAGATCAGTCATGCTCTCTTGGTTCTCGAATGTGGCTGCTGTTATCAAAATTGTTTTTGATATACAGACTTAAGGGCTCTCTCTCTAGCAGGTTTTAAATCAGTAGATCGGGGTGGGACACTGGCATGTGGCTTTTCAGCAAGCGTGATGCTGGGTGGCGGTCGCCAGCCTGCTTGAGACCCGTTGGTGGAACAGCTGTTTGGCTCAGGCTGATGGACAGTGCAGACAACCTCATCAGCGGGGCCTCTGCTGGGTCCCTTGCCCTTGGGTGCCCTGCCTCATCTGTTGAGTTAGGCTCCCTTCTGCCTCCCCGCTAGAGATCCTCTCTCCCAGAGAGTCTACCCCAGGGGACTCAGGATCATCAGCCTTGCCCAGAAACCCCCAGCAGGCCCCTCTTCCTTCTTGTCAGTCTCCTATAAGGACAGCTGAATGACAACATGGTGAGGCTTGGCCTGCTGTGGCACTGGGTCTATTTTCTTGGCTCTTGGCGTGTGCTCTCTCTCTCTCTCTCTGTCTCTCTTTCTATCCTCACTCTCCCCCCCACCCCGCCTTCTTCCTTTTTCTTCCTTTCTTTACTTCCCATCTGGTAAGGGCCCCAAATCTTGCTGGTGGCTTTCATTGGATCAGGTGGGCTCAAAGGCCATTATCTGGGTCAGATAATGATTGGGGTCGCTGTTTCTGGCTGTCACATTCAGAGTCTTTCCCTATCCCTGTGCTGGCCTAGGGGCGAGCTGCTTGCTTCGGGGTAAGGTTTCCGTGACCCACATAGATTTAACTGGGGCTCTTGCCCCATCCCTTCTATCCACCACAGCCCCCCAGGACCTGATGGATGTCTCCGTGAGCAACCTACCACCGTTATGGCAACCCAGCCCCCAGAAATCCTCCTGCTCATCCTGTTCACAGAGTGGCTCCGCCGATGGTGGCTCAACCAATGGCTGCAACCATGAGAGGTATGAGGGGCTTATGCCATGGGTCGAGGGAATGGAAAGATTTGCAGAAGATTTGTAGGCACCTGTTTGTTGCCCAGCGCTGAATTCAGAGGAGGGATGTAGGCTACAGAATCACTCAGGTCTGGGTCAAAGGCTAGCCTTGTGAAGTCCTAGCTAGCGGAGCTTCCTTACATGTATCGGTCAGGATAAACAAGGTTATGTTGCAGTAACAAACAGTCCTGCTATCTCAGTGGCTTCTTACAGCAAAGGCTTATTTATCATGCTTACTATGTGTCTGTCCTGGGTCAGCTCAGGGCTCTGCTTGCTGCCCATTAAAGGGCCCAGTGACACCAAATATTACTTAATGCCAAGCACACATGCCTCAGTTTGCTCCTCCACAGAATGGGGATACAAATGCCTGGTAACCTGAGCAAGTCTGCACCCGACCAACCTGAGGGTACAGTGAGGGTTATTTTCGTGTTTAATGCCTCCCTGCGTGTAACTGGAGGACATTAACCATGCCTCCTTCCTGTCTCCCTGGGTTTTGCTGGGTGGCTCCCAGGAGGTCCTGAGAAAAATATGCAACTATTCCTCCATCCTGTTCTCTGCAAGCATGCACAATACTCCCTTCAGCAGTCCTCGATTTCCCCAACACTGCTGGGGCCTTACTCCCCTCTCCTCTTGCAGCCAAAACAGCCCCCAAAACCCCCCCATGCAAGGAGGAGCTCTGAGGCATCACCTCTGCAATCAGCCAGACTCTGAATTGCAGTTTGGCTCAGTTTGGTTCAGCTGGGCCACTTGAGAAGTCAGAACTCTTGGTGCAAGTCACTGAAAAACCACTTCAGACTAGTTCAAATACGAAAGGAAATCGCAACAGGATGGAGAAGTCCAGAGGCATGGTGACTTCAGGCATGGTTGGCTCCAGATGCTCAAAACAGAAATCTCTCTGTTTCTTCAACTCTTGCCTCTGGTTGCCTCTGGTGGTTTCATTCTCAGGCAGGCCTTTCCTATGGAGTGGCAAGAATGGATCCCAGCAGCCACTGTCCTATATCCCTCTGGCTTAGGAGCTTGAACAGAGAAAAATGGGTCTGTTTCCCTGTAGTTCCAACAAAAGTCTCAGGGCTCATTCTCATTGGCTCAGGTTGGATCACGTGACCACCTCTTATTCAAGGACTGTGATTCCAACCTGAGTCAGGTACTGGGTAGATTCAGCCTCATCCAAACTTGCAGGTCCAGAATGTTGGGGAGGCAGTGACCCCAAAGACTAGGGGAAGTGGCAATGATGCTGTATGGGTAGAAATAATAGTTCCCCCGCCTCCAGTCCCCTTAACTGACTGGTTTTAATCTGCTCCCTACAGGCAACAAGCTGTGCTTCCCCAGGGAACCTGGGCTCTGTGTGGTCTTTCCTAAGTGTCGTCTTTTCCTCCACCTGCAGGGCTCCCCTGAAGCTCCTCTGTGACAATATGAAGTACCAGATCCTTTCCAGAGCCTTCTATGGATGTGCGTATTGGCTTTACTTACCATTGTGGTCTCTGGGAGCATTTATCAAATGCCTGTTGTATGTCAGCAGTGTGAGGGGAAGGTGCCTGGCTCTGGCACGTGAACCTCTGCTCCCCTATTTCCCGAATGTGTCTGTTTTTAGTGTAGTTACATGCACTTCTCTGAGCCTCATCTATAGATTGAGGATAAATTGTGTCTGTAGGTGCTGAGGGGGGACATCAAACAACGGGGCTTCTCAGTGGCAGGGGTCTGGTTAGTCACCATCGCATCCCCAGTGCCCACCTTAGAGGGCTTGTTTTCAGGATTAAATGAGAAGCATGTATAGAGCCCCTAACACCTAGCAGGACACGTCCTAGGTGCTCAATAAGAGTCGGTTCCCCTCACCTGTGGGCAGAAGAGTCAGGTGGTCTGATCCCTTTCCACGGAGTTAAAAATGAAAATTTAAATACAGGCATTCCGATGGTTTCTGTTTAACAAATGAGGAAACTAAGGCACAGGGAGGCAAGGTAACTTGTCCAAGGTCACACTGCTAATACATGACACAGCCAGAGCTCAAGCCTAACCCACTGACCACAAAGCCTGATTTTTTTTTGTTTTTCATTCTGCTGTGATTCTTAGCACATTTTATTTCCCCAGCCTCCCAGCCTAGATGGGGGAGATAAAACACGTATTTTCAGGGATTCCAGAAAAGTGTTACTATGTCCTGCATGGCCTGCGGAATAGCAGCTCAGGCCGTGTCCCCCCGCGCCTGGAGAGGCAGGGAGAACGTGAGCTCTCAGGATCAAGGTTTTTGCCTGTTCTGTTATCACCCATCCCCAGTGCCTGATGCAGGGCCTGGCTGGGAGCCAGGGGAGCGTGGACACATGTTTATGGAACCCAAATGGAAAAGCTTCCTGGAGAAAGGGTCGAGGGTCAAGATGGATCTTGAACAATGTTGTCATGTGCCATGGCTCATCCCTGATGGTGGTTGAGAGCCCAAGTTCTGGCGCTGGGCAGCTGGGGTTCAGATTCCATCTCTGCACTTCCCGGTGATGTGACCTGGGCAGGTGACACGAGCAGTCTGTGCCTCAGTTTCTTCATCTGTAAGATGGAGAAGATAGGAGTACCTGCCTCATACTGTTGTGAGAATTTAATGAGTTGCATTATGGGAGCTCTGGCAGCTCCCTGGCACGTAGTGTATGCGTGTGTCAGTATTAGCCATCTCCTCCTCCCCTTCCTCCCCCTCCCCCCTGCCCCTCCTTCCCCTCCCCCTCCTCTCCTTCCCCCACCTCCTCCCCTCATTTCTCCCCTCCCTCCCTTCCTCCTCCTCCCCCCTCCTCCTCCTCCCTCCCCTCCCTCTCCTCCTCCCCCTCTTTCTCCTCCTTTCTCCCCTCCCTCTCCTCCTCCCCCCTCCTCCTCCTTCCTCCCCTCCCTCTCCTCCTCCCCTTCCTCCTCCCTCTCCTCCCCCTCCTCCTGCCTCTCTTCACCCTCCTCCCCCTCCTTCCCCTCTTTCTAATCCTTCTCCTCCTCCTCCTCCTACTCCTCCTCCTCCTCCTCATTGCTGGGAGGGGTGAGTCCTCAGGCTCCAGAAAGCCCAGGGTCCTCTCCAGGAGTTGATAGGGGACAGCCAAAGGGAGGGGGCATGGTCAGAGCAAACACAAGCTGTCATTTGCTGAGTGCCTCCTGTGTACCAGGCACTGTGCCCTCCAGGTGCCCAGGGTGGAGCGGACGAAGGGTGGCAGGTTGGCAGGCATTCGATGAGAGTGCGGGGCCATCTTTGAAAGCAAACCAGGCGCATCTCCCAGGGCCTTCTTTATCTAGCTGCACTGTGAACAAGAGCTGCCCACCTCTGCCATTCTCTTTCTTGCTACGGATCGGAGGCACCCAGAGGCCTGGAGAGCATGTGGAGTCCCTGCCTCCTTCCTGCCTGCCCCTTGTCTGCCTCCTGCCCATTGATTAAATGCCTTGGCTTCCGGGTAGAGGAGGTAATGGCACCCTGGCCTGGGCTGAGAAAGGTGACCGACTTCCCTAGGCTCACAGAACTATTAAGCAGTCAAGCCAGCAAGTGACTTCACCCCTCCGAGCCTCGCCTTCCTCATCTGGAAGAGAAGGATGATGGGACTTTCTGCGTCATGAGGGTTCACTAGGATTGCAGGGTGGGGCAGCGTTTTGAGATCCATGAGACAAGGCAAGGCAGGCTGGATGGTGGATGATGGCACTTTCCCTCCCTCCTTCCCTCGCCAGGGCTTGCCTACTGCAGACACCTGTCCACTGTGAGGACCCACCTGTCAGCCCTGGTCAATCACATGATCGTGTCTCCAGACTTGCCCTGTGATGCCGGACATGGGCTGACGGCCAGGATCTGGGAGCAGTACCTTCAGGACAGCACAGTAAGGCTTGGCCTGGCTCTGCCTGCAGTGGGGCAGAGCCCTTGGGGGGACCGTCTTGTCATCTGAGCAATGAACCCACCTGCTTGCAGGGACTCAAGGCGGCTGTGACACCTTAGGGGTGGTCTGCGTACCCCACCTGAAGGCCCCGCCCTTCTTGAGAGTGCTAAAACCCACGGCCCCCTTCTGCCCATGGGTGTGAGGATCCAGGAGGCTGGAGTGTGCACGTCCTCTCCTGGAAGGAGTAAAGAATCTGTCACCAAGGATTTATTAAGCATCACACGTATGCACAGTGCTGCACGAGGTGCAGTAAGTCTCTTCCGCAGGAAGGTTGAAACTACTTAGCTACTTAGGAGGATGGTAGCTAAGTCAGAGGAGGCAGCTGGGCCCAGAAAACCGCCCCCCAGCGTGCAGAACCCTTCCACTTGGCCTCACGACCTGAGAATCCTCCCATCAGATATTTCACCTGGAAACGCATCTCTAAGGTTTTCTTACTAGAAGGCAAACATCCCTGCAAGGAAGATGTTTATGTGTGAAAAAAGTTTCACAGTCAAATAGCTTGGGAAACGAGAGGGGTCAGCTTTTCTGTATCCTGCAGAACTTCCCAGAACCTTGGCTAGACTGATAGGCTTATGGCTCTCAAGAAACTGGGTGGGGGGGGAGGGGGAGGGGGGAGAGCATATGGAACAGTTTCTAAATGTTCCTAAATGAACTGTGAGATCATGACCTGAGCCAAAACCAAGAGTCGGACACTTCACTGACTGAGCCACCCTGGTGCCCCTGTAATTCTTATTTTTTTAAAAATGAGGTAACAAAAAAAAATGAGGTGACATTGAGTTTGTATTTTAAGCAACAGCTTCATTTTATAGCAAAGATGTCTTTCAGATCTCTAGGCGAAATGTTGAACGTTAGAACCTTCACACTTCGTTGATGAGTAGACCATACTTTATTCAGATCTTCCCCTAATGATAGACAGCTGGGCTCTTTCTCTTTTTATTTTTAAAAAATTTTTTTAAACGTTTATTCATTCTTGAGAGAGTGTGAGCAGGGGAAGGGCAGAGAGAGAGAGGGAAACACAGAATCTGAAGCACGCTCTGAGCTGTCAGCACAGAGCCCGATGTGGGGCTCAAACCCGTGAACCGCGAGATCATGACCTGAGCTAAAGTCGGACGTTTACCTGACTGAGCCAGTCAGGCGCCCCTGGGCTCTTTCTCTTTTTAAAAATTATTTCAAATAGGGCTTCAGTCGACATCTTTATAAGCACATATAATTCTGACTAGTGCTTTTATTTCGAGAGTAGATTCCTAGAAATAAAATTGACTGATATGCATTTAAAATTTAAATAGATGTGCCAGTTTACTTTCCCAAAAAGTCCTAGTGCTCATAATCCCAGCTGGCCTGGGAGAGTGCACATTTCCTGAGGAATTCAAAAGATTTGTAGACTTCTGGGCTCCACTCCAGCTTTACTGATTTAGCATCCCTGGGAGTGGAGCCCAAGAATTTCTGTTTTTTGAAAGTTCCCCAAATGCTTCTAGTGATCTCCCCAGTTTGGGAGGTGCTAGTCTAAGGACAAGTTGGTTGAAAAGATGGATTAGTCAAAAGTGAGTATTTTTTGTCTAACACTTTTGCAACAGTTTCGCAAACTGGCCATGTTTTTACCCTTCTTGGTTGCATTATTGCATTCGGGTGGACTGAGCTGCAGTAACCAATACAGTAACTACTTCAGTTGCTTGACATCATGAGTGTATTTCTTGCTCACTCTTCAGTCCTCAGTGGGCGTTCCTGGTGGGTGGCCATCTGTCCTCCCTCCAGGGGCTCAAGAGTCTTTCATTCTTGTGGCCCCACCATCCTCCCGGGGGCCTCATAGTCATCTGCCTCCATGCAGCGGAGCAGAAATACATAGTCTGAGGGGAATACACCTGCTTCTTCAAAGCTCTGGCCTGGAAATGGCTTGTATCACATCCTATCTCATCCCATTGGCCAGAACCTAGTCACATGGCCACATCCAACTGCAAAGGAGGCTGGGAAATGGAGTCCAGCTGTGGGCCCCAGGACCCGAGCAGGTGGATTTTCAATGAAGCATTTACAGCCTCAGCCACAAATAGTTGTCTGATCTTTAAACTGCTTTGACAAGGCTGTTGGCAGAAGGTGAATTAAAATTTCCAACAGAGACAAAAGAGTGGCTGGTTTTGCCATTGTGGTGAGGTACATCTAAGACTAGCATTAAGATGGGAAATCTTTGGGGCTCTTGTCTGGCTCGGTTGGTAGACCATGGGGCTCTTGATCTCAAGGTCGTGAGCTTAAGCCCCATGCTGGGTGTAGAGCCTACTTAAAAATGTGAAATATGCTTGTAATTTTAGAATGTACAGTAAAGAGATGGGAGGAAACTGGACCTTGCTGCCCTTCAGAGTGGCTTTTCAAAAAGCAGTCATTGGCGTTTTACACACACACACAGATGGGACCTGCTGGTCCCCTCAGTGTGACTAATTACAACTGCAAAGCCTTTGCCTGAATATGAGTTTTAAAAAGAGGGCAAACCTATTTGACAATACAGCAAACAGTTGTTAAAGTTATTCTCGTGTGCACAGAAGTTACTAGTGCATGAAGAACCAGCTGGAAATGTTCATTTTGGATTGATTTGCTTTTAAACAATTTTCTCTGAGCTGAGTCAAGGTTAATAACTTTGAGATGGTATGGCCAAATAAACACAATGCACGAAATTGACTAAAAGCTAAGTACAAATGTTAACTCATTGTATACTGGCCTTTTTTTTTTTTTTTTTGTAAAAATGGGCTCACACTAGATATATTCTCCACCTTGTTTTTTTCCACTTAACAATATACATCGAACATCTTTTTGTTGAAGTTCTCATGGATGCACCTTCCGCCCTTTTTACGCTCTGTTGGTATTCCTGTGTAGGGATGCCCCGTTCCCCACCCCCCCACCCCCGTCAGCAGGCAGTTGGGGGATTTCCAGGGTTTTGCTTTCTCATATGATGCCATGATGGATATCCCAGAACATACGGCTTTGTTTGTTCACACCATGATCTCTAAGGACCAGGTCTGAGAAGTGGGACTGTCAAGTCACAGAGCCCACCTTTCCTGTTGACCAGACCCTTTATTTCCTCCCACCTACCACAGAGTTACGAGGAACAGGAGCTTCTACGCCTCATCTACTATGGAGGCATCCAGCCGGAGATCCGCAAGGCCGTGTGGCCCTTCCTCCTGGGCCACTACCAGTTCGGGATGACAGAAACAGAAAGGAAGGAGGTTGGTTACACCTGATGGGCAGTGGGGTCTTTGGCAACAAAAGGAGCTGGGTACTGTGGGGATGGAGGTGTTCTGGTTCCATGTTGGACCAAGATGGCACAGGGGAACATGGGGGAGCCAGGAAGCTCCAGGGCAATGCTGCCTGGTAGAAATACAACACAAGCCACAGATGCCATTGTGTAAAATAAACTTTATTTTGAGAGAATTATAGATTCACGTACGGCTATAAGAAATAATACAGAAGGATTTATCTGATTTCTCCCAACGGTAGCATCTTACAAAACTATAATATCACAACTGGGGCATTGACATTTGTGTGTGTGTGTATGTGTAGCTCTCCACATTTTATCACATGAGTAAGTTTGTGTATCACTCTCATGGTCAACAAAATGAACATTTCTGATGCTACCAGGGTCCTCCTGTTGCCCTTTTGTGGCCACAGCCTCTCCATTCTCCCTGCCCGCCTAATAACACCTGACAACATTACCAGAACGTTCTTCGTTCCTGTAGTTTTGTCATTTCCAGAACGTATATACATGGAATCCTATAGTATATGGTATATAACGTTTTGGGATGAACTTTTTCACTCAGCACAATCCTCTGGCAATCTATCCTTTTCATGGCCAAGTGTTCTATGATGTTCCATGGTATGGATGTTTGACGATCCACCTGTTGATGGATAGGTGGGTCGTTTCCCGGTTTGAGCTTTACAAATAAAGCTGCTGTGAACGTTCGTGTTTTCCCTTGAGCATAAGGTGTCATTAAATGTTCAAGATGACAGTTGCTGGGGCACATGGCGTGCTTGTTCAGTTTTGTAAGAGACTGCCAAGCTTCTGCAGTGGCTGCACCATTTTATATTCCCACCAGCAGTATATGAGCGACCCACGCCTGCATCCTCACCGAGGTTTGGTCCTGTCACTATTTTTTATGTCAGCCACTCAGGCAAGGGGTAAATGATGTGTCATTGTGATTTTAGTTTGCATCTCCCAAATGACTGGTGATACTGCACGTTTTTGCATTGTATGCTTATCGCCATCTGCGTATCTTTGATGAAATGTCCGTTCGTGTCTTTTTTCTAAGTGAATCGTTTGGGTTTTTACTGTTGCACTTGGGAGCTCTTCATATGTTCTTGATACTTATTCCTTGCTGGGTGAATGGTTTGCAAATATTTTCTCCCCAGTCTGTCTTGTCTTTTCACCCTCTTTTGATTTTAGTAATTTTTTTTAAGTTTATTTATTTATTTTTGGGAGAGAGAAAGAGAGAGCAAGCGAGCAAGGGGCAGAGAGAGGGAGAGAGAGAATCCCAAGCAGGCCTCACTCCATCAGCACAGAGCCCAGCATGGGGCTCGAACCCACAAACCGTGAGATCATGCCCTGAGCCGAAGTCAGACGCTTAACTGACTGAGCCACCCAGGTGCCCCTTGTCTTTCATCCTCCTAATGAGATCTTGTACAGAACAAATGTTGAAATTTTTGATGAGGTTCAGTTTATCAGTTTTTCCTCATATACATTGTGCTTTTGGTGTCAGGTTGAAGAACTTTATGTTTAGCCCTAGATCCCAGAGAGTTTCTCCTATGTTTCTTTTCTCAAAGTTTTATCAAGTTCTGTAGTTGTACATTTTAAATTTAGGTCTGTGATCCGTGTTGAGCTCATTTTTGGATCCAGTGAGTGGTTTAGGTCAAGATTCATTTTTTGGCCTATGATGCCTGGTTGCTCCAGCACGGTTTGGTGGAAAGGCTGGCCTTCCTCTCTTGACTGGCTTTTGCGCCCTTGTCAGCACTCAGGTGGGCATATTAGCGTGGATTCTCCATTCCGTTCCGTTCATCTAATACCACCCTGTAATGAGAAATCTTTAGCTGATACCACACTGTCTTGATGACTGGAGCCCGTGTGTTAATTTTAAGCGTTTAGTTAATGTTATGGGACACCTGGGTGGCTCAGTCGGTTGAGGGTCTGACTTTGGCCGGGGTCATGATCTCGCAGTTCATGGGTTTGAGCCCCGCTTTGAACCCCGCGTTGGGCTCTTTGCTGACAGCTCAGAGCCTAGAGCCTGCTTCCGATTCTGTCTCCCTCTCTCTGACCCTCCCCTACTTGTGCTCTCTCTCTCAAAAATAAATACACATTAAACAAGTAAATATAAACAAACAAATGTTTAGTTAGTGTTTTAATAGTCCCATTTTAAAAAGTAGAAGGAAACAGATGCCTTGAATTGTTCTTAAACATCATTCCCAGTTCACAAGAAGTTGCAAAAACTGTAATAAAGAGGTCCTGTTGTACCCATTGCTCAGTTTTCCACAATGGAAACACCTCCTAGAGCAGTAGCACATTATCAAAACCAGGACATTAGCATCAGCACAATATCACTAGCTACACCACAGACCTCTTTAGGATTTTAGTCACTTCTGCATTGGCTCGCGTGCATGCATACACGTGTGTGTGTGTGGGTGTGGGTGTGTGTGGATATGGGTGTGTGTGTGCGTGTGAGTCCACATCACTTCCTTAAGATGAAATTAATTTTAATGATATATTTTATTTAACCCAACATATCCAGTACGTTACCATTTCATTGTGTAATCAATATAAAAAGTATTGCGACATTCTACTTGTTTTATTCATACTCCGTTTTCAGTACCTGGTGGCATTTTACATTCCTTATCCATTTCCCACCTGTGCTATTTACTAAATATTTGTCAGTAAATTGACTCACTGCAAAATGTATGTAACTTACTTAAAAAGGTATTTCATATCCCTGCCATTAATGGAAGACTGACATGATTTGGCATAACAGAAGGAAAGCTATAAAAATAAATAGAATACGACCAAATGATATAACTCAGTTCCACGTAGATACTGTAGCCTGCCTGAAGCCTGCTCTCTTTGTTAAAAGAGGGGATTATGAAGTGTTATTGGAGGTGTTCAAGGCACGGTAGCACCAGACTGGCCTTCCTCGTAATCCGAAAAGTAGAAGGGGAACTGAAAATGGAAATCACACTGTGATTCCAGATGATAAGACCCTGTGCCAGTGAACTGTCTAAAATCATCTCGGGACCAGCACGAGGCCCTCCCATGCTTCACCCCCTGTCTCGTGGGCTCCTGGCAAACAGGAACAGAGTTCTGGGGTGCCAGGTCCTGTGCTTGGGACCGGGGACCCAGAGGTGCATTAGATGAGTTCCTTGCCAGTGTAGTGGGGGTTTGTGCAGAGTCAGATGTAGGCAAACCCCAGGGTTGTAAGAGCATACCAGGGCCACCTATGCCATGCAGAAGGCTACCTGCTTGCTTTCCAGGTGAGGAAGGGCCTCTCAGAAGAGGGGCCAGCAAGAGCAAAGCCCTAGAGGTAGAGGAGACATGTGTATGATGCAGTGTGGGTGTGTGTGTGTGTGTGTGTGTGTGTGTGTGTGTGAGGGTTTGTGGGGAAAAGGGTGGCAAGTGCATGGTGGACTTGGTGGCTGGAACAGGATAGTGAGGTGGGGGCAACAGTGAGAGGTGGGGCCGGGGAGGAAACAAAGAGGAGTCTGCTGAGGGGTAAATGCAAAGGAGGGGCCAGGCTGGGACAAACAGGCACCTGGAAGGAGCCCACTGGGGTCCTCCTGGTTCAGGGTCATGGGAACCTCGCCCAAGAAGGCAGTGGAAATAGGAATGTATGCTTGGACGAGTCTTCTGGAGGTAGGTCAGTGGGAGGAAGGGCAGGAATTTGGGCAGGGTGGACCCCGAGCCTCTCTCCGGAAGCCCTGGAAAGCTTAAGGATTCCCTGTCCCCCCAGCCAGGAGGCAGGCTCCCTGCCCTCTCTCTTCCCCTTCCTGCCTCTCCACACCCTTACTCAGATCAGCTTGTCCATGCCCATTTGTGCCCAGAGTTCTGGTGGTTTCAGAACCTCAGTTACCCAGGCTGTGTAACAGAAACAACACAAGTTGCCCTTCTGTCTGCTGAAATCCCACAAGGAAAATGCTTGAAACCTGTAGCCCTTTTCTAAGGCCATTGCTGGAGTCAAGGGAGAGGTCAGTTCTCTTCATCTTTGTATCCTCTGCACCTGGCCCTCTGTTGGGCACATGGGAGGCACTCAGTAAATGTGTTGGGTGTGTGGATAGATGGATGGCGTGAAGCGTCTTGCTCATCTTGTATCCCATATGTCTGGCTTGGTACCCAGCACAGAGTAGGTGCTTCCCAAATTGAAAGGATAAGTGAATGAATGAATGAAGAAGAAGGGAAGGAAGAATAATAAGAAAGAAACAGTCTTCTCACTTCAGCTGTCTCTAGGGTTTAGTACACTGCTTGGCAGAGGAGAAGCTCAGCAAGTATTTGAATGTGTATAGGAAGAGAGGGAGGAAAGAAGGAAGGAAGGTAGGCAGGCAGGAGGAAGGGAAGGAAGGAGAGAAGGGAGGGAGGGAGGGAGGAAGACAGGAAGGAAGGAAGGGGGAGGGAGGAAGAGGGAAGGAGGGAAGGGAAGGGAGGAAGGTAAGAAAGAAGGAAGGAGGGAGGGAGGGAGAAGAGGAAGAGAACATTGAAAGAAGTAGCTTTGTGCACGTTTGTGTATCCCCAGGGCCTAGCCAGGGCCCTGCACATAGTAGGTGTTCGGTCAATGTCTGTTGGACGTCCATGAATGATGAATGGGTGTCTCCAGTGCTCAAGGTCCCAGGTCAGAGCTGGCAGTCTCTTCTGGGTTGGGCCGGCTCTCCCCAGGGGTGACCTTGCATCTGCCCTGGCAGGTGGACGAGCAGATTCACGCGTGCTACGCACAGACCATGGCTGAATGGCTGGGCTGTGAGGCCATCGTGAAGCAGAGGGAGCGGGAATCCCACGCGGCTGCCTTGGCTAAATGCTCATCAGGGGCCAGCCTGGACAGCCACCTGCACCGGATGATGCACCGGGACTCCACCATCAGCAATGAGGTGACAGGCGGGATGCATCTGGGAGCACAGGGGGAGCAATAGAGGCCAGGATCTGCTCCATTTAGCTGTTGTAGGAATGGTGAAGGCTGGGTATCTGGAGCTTTGGACTCTCACCCCTAGCGTTTGGGTGGAAGGTTACTGTGGAGTTTGATAGACCTGCATTTGAGTCTAGCTTCACCATTTCCTAGCTCTGGGGCCTCAAGCAAGCACCCATATTTCTGGGCCTCAGTTTCTTCATCTATAAAAAGGGCACGACCATTTGGATAGGGGAGGTTTGTGTGCAGCTCAAATGAGGTAGTGCATACGAAGCGCCTAGCACAGTGCTAGGCTCCCATTTTTTCAGCCAGTGCTCACTGAGTACCTACTACATGCCAACAATGGTCAGGAATGTCCTGGAATGCCAGGAGCACTCCAGCGACCAGGTCAGACATACCTGCCCTCTCAGAACCTCCAGTTTAGCAGCCCAAAGGAGAAGCCGAGAAGAAAATTAATTCTCTTCCCCAGTGCTTGTACACTCATCCATTGCCAACAATAATACTGCCTAGGGTAGCAAGCAACCACCAGAAGTCGGTGACTCCTAACATTAAAGCCCTTCGTGTGTACTCCTGAGTCTGGCTCAGCTGAGCAGTTCTGCCCTGAGCGGGGCTGGCTGGGCTCACTCTTGAGCCTGCTTTCAGTGCCTGGTCTGCTAAAAGCCTCGTTCATCTTTGCTGGGCTCTCTCACATGTCTGAGGCGACCGGGCTCTGCTCCACACGTCCCATCCTCCAGCAGGCTGACCTGGGCACATTCACATAGTGAACATAGATCATAAAGAGACGAAGCGGAAATACACAGTACTTGTTAAACCTCTGCCCTGGTAAGGTTGCTAACTAATGTCCCGGTGGCCAAAGCAGGGCCCGTGGCCAAGCCTAGCATCCGAGTAGGTGGGAACTAGAAGCTATAGGGCAAAAGCATGTATACAGAGGGGAATAAAAAAACAAAAACAAAAAAATCAGGCCATTAGTACCAGGAGCTCTGAGTTGATCTTAAATATTTGTCCAGAGGTCTAGAGGACAGGGCAGTTAAAGGTGGTTTTTTCTGATTGCAAGAGTAGGGGGGAGGGAGTCCCATGGCTGCTGTGGCCCCTGAGGAGATGCCAGGGAGCAGAGGGCGCCCCCCTCCCTATTCTTGTGGTACAGATAGGAAGCTGAGGCCCTGACAGGGGACTTGCCCAAGTCAGGAACAGAGATGAGGCCACACTTACAGAATCCCTGCCTGAGCTGAGTGTAGGGCCCCAGAGCCTGGATGCAGCCTCACACACACCTTCAATCTCTCTGTCTCTGTCTCTCTTGGCCCCTTTTTCTATCAGTCCTCCCAGAGCTGCAGTTCAGGCCGCCAGCACGTCCGCCTGCAGAGTGACTCCAGCAGCAGCACACAGGTGACCCTCGGGGAGGTGCCCCCCCTTCCCCATCCCCCCCCTTCAACTTGGAGTAAAGGGATTGGATGTCCATCATCTAAGGTCACTTGTTTTATGCTAGCATTAAAAATGGAGTTTTGGGGGCTCAGTCGGTTGATCGTCCAACTTCGGCCTCAGGTCACGATCTCGCCGTCTGTGAGTTTGAGCCCCGCGTCACGCTCTGTGCTGACAGCTCAGAGCCTGGAGCCTGCTTCAGATTCTGCGTCTCCCTCTGTCCCTCCCCTCCTCGCACTCTCTCTCTCTCAAAAATAAATAAACATTAAAAAAATAAAAATTTTTAAATTAAAAAAGGAGTTTTTAGTTACACAGGTAATATGTGAATCTCTTCCTCCTGTAAAAAATTAAAATATTGCAGAGAGAGCTAAATTTGGCTTTGACCCTTCCTAACCCCCACTTGCCCTCCCTAGAAATGTCATCATTTCGCTGTGTATCCTTCCAGACCGTCTGTTTGCCTTTACATGCACACAAGTATGTACACAGTATGAAGACAATACATTGCACTGTTTGGTAATTTTTGGAAAATCCTACATAAATTCTATTATACATGTTGTTGCACAGCTTTCCATTTTATTCCATGAAATGTTAACTCATCCCACTCAATATTAAATAAAAAGCAAAGCACAAAAAACATGCACACTGTGACACCTTTGGCATTAAAACAGGAGATGTTAATATATCTGTTTTCAAAAACAACGGATGAAAAAGCCAGAAATGAATCAGAATTATTACCTACAGGAGGCAGGGGAGGACACAGGGAAAGAAATTTGTTTTTTCTTTCCTGCCAGAAAATTTTGTTTTCTCTGGATGTGTTTTCATTTCCTCATCTCTGTTTTCTTGTCCTGCGTTTGCTACATACGAATCATTAATTCGCTCCCCCCAGCCCCCAACCTCTGCCAGTTTTCTAAATCTCTTCTAGAACATTCAGAAACCTCAAGGTTTTCTGTTCATTTTGTATGCCTCAAGAATGCTCTCTGAGAGCCTCAGACCTTCCCCAGTCTTCTGCTCCTGGTGAATAGCTGTCGTCTTAGATTTTTTTTTTCTCCACCTTCATCTAGAAGTTACTTCTGCTCTTAGGTTATCCACCTGCGTAAGATATAAACCTGGTGTGAGGCTGTTAATTATCCAGGGAGGTATATTTTATACTTCATTTGACACCTATGTTCAAGACAGGTAGTTGTCTTTAAGGCCCTAGATGTAAGTAGCTTTTTCTACCATTCCTTTACTGGGGATGTGGCTCTTGGGGATCCTGCCTTAATGCGTGAAAATCTCTTATTAGATTCCTTACCTTCAGGGAGAAGGATCCCTAAACCATTAAATCCAAGCTTCAGGTTTCCCAGTCTGGAAGCTTTCCTCAAGGCAAAAGCCAGATTTGGTATTTCTTGCCTTTGTGGTGAATTTTTGGCCTTTAATCGTTCCTCATTTTTCTTGCCATATCACTGAACCTTTTCCTCAGATAGGGGTCAAGGCAGCAAGCCCGGCATATGCCAGAACTGGACTCCTGTCCGCTTTCTCCGTCTTCCTGTCCAGTGTCCCGCGGGGGCGGTGGGTGCATCTCCAGCTAGTTCCAACCGTCGTGCACAGTGAGGAGAACTCGTCTTTGCAGCTTAGAGAATTGTTTTGTTTCATAAAAGGGAAAGAAAGAAAAAGGGACTGTCATCGTACAAAGTGAAAAGAGGCTTTCTCAGAAAACCACAAAAATGAAATCAAACCCCCACCTGGTCCGGGGAGAGGATGTTCTTTTCAGTGACAGCAGGAGGGGGGTAGGAGGAGGGAGACTGTCTGGAACGCGACCTCTCTGTGAGGAGCTGGCGTGTAATTGTTCTCTCCGTCCCCTCCTGGGGGCCTGCAGCCGGAGCTCCTGGACCTGTACACCGTCAACCTGCACCGCATCGAGAAGGACGTGCAGCGCTGTGACCGCAACTACTGGTACTTCACGCCCGCCAACCTGGAAAAGCTGCGGAACGTCATGTGCAGGTGGCTGGGGGGCAGGGAGGGGCGGTGAGGTGGGGGGTGGGCTGCAGGGGAGCGGGAGGGGGTGGCAGAGGCGGGGGCTACAGAGAGCCCAGCCAGACCGCAGCCTCTGCCATTGGCACCTTGCCCACCTGGCGATAAGGTGACTGTCCCAGTAATGATAATAATAGAGAGCATTCGTTAAGTACTTAACTGTATACCAGGCACCACCCCGAGCCCTTTACTAACGTCATTTCACTTAGTCCTCACAACAAGCCTATGGGGCAAATATTATCCCATTTAACAGGTGAGGAAATGGAGGCTGAGGGGTACCATACTGCTCGGAGTCCCCCAGCTGGGCAGTGGCTGGACAGGAACTCTTGCCCACATCTCTCGGGCTCTTAAAACATCTGTGCTTTTTTTTTCTTTTTCTTTCAGCCAAGATCTGGAGCTTCTTATTCTCATTACATACTAAATATGTTATTTCTTAAAATATGAAAGTAACTCAGGCATATTAAATACCTAGATCAACCAAGGAAACCAGAAGTTCCTAAGGTATAAAGAGAGACTGCTTTCCCTGTCCAGTTATCAATGCCCCTCGCCTAAAAGAAACTACTGCTAAGGATTTAGTGAATGTCTTCCCAAGCCGCATATAGATGGAAAATAACATCATAGGTAGTATATTATATAACATGAGTGCATGCGTGTTTTAATGTCTTCTTAATTTTACCTATGTAGGATTAATATTATATTTTTCTACCACTTGCTTCTTACACTTAATGCATCCTGGGGGGCTCGGTCGGTTGAGCATCCGACTGCTTTCGGCTCAGGTCATGATCCCAGGGTTGTGGGATCGAGCCCCACATCAAGCTCTGCACTAAGCATGGAGCCTGCTTAAGATTCTCTCTCTCTCTCTCTCTCTCTCTCTCTCTCTCTCTCTCAAGTAAAATGAAAAAAAAATGCATCCTGGATGTCTTTCCATACTACTCTAACTCAGGGGTTCAGAAACTACTAGTACGGGGGCACCTGGGGGGCTCAGTCGGTTAAGTGTCCAACTTTGGCTCAGGTCATGATCTTACATTTTGTGGGTTTGAGCCCCATGTCGGGCTCTGTGCTGTCAGCACAGAGCCTGCTTCAGATCCTCTGTTCCCCTCTCTCTCTGCCCCTCCCCTCTGGCCCTCTGGCTCTCTGGCTGTCACTCACTCTTCTCTCTCTCTCTCTCTCTCTCTCTCTCTCTGTCAAAAATAAATAAACATTAAAAAAAAAAGACCTGCTAGCACAGCCCACAGGCCAAATCCAGCCCCATCACCTGTTTTTGCAAATACAGTTTTCTTAGAACCCAGCCATGCCTGTTTGTTTGCATAGTATCTATGATTGCTTCTGCAGAGTTGAGTAGTTGAGACAGAACCTAGGCCTGCAAAGACGAAGCTAATTATCATCTGGACCTCCCAGGAAAGGTTTGCCAACCCCTGCTCTAACTCATTTTTATTAATAAGTACTACCTCGTAACTATTCTGTCTTACAGTCTCCCAAGCAATCAATCACTGCCTCTCAAGATTGAGTTGAGGAGACACAAATATAGTTTCAGTGTATGTGCTGCCGAAGCGAGCACAAGACACAAATATAATTAACTCTAATATATGTTACATTAAAATGAGAAGGTGCTGGGGGAGAAGGAAGGATAGACTGGCTTTTGCTGGGTTATGGCCTTGGGAGAAAGTGTGGAAGCCCACACAGGCGGGGACATGCAAGATGGCCCTTGGCAAAATTAGGAGAGACTGAACAAACCACCTGGCATACACGTACCCTGTGGTAAGGCCACCTGGGCTCAGATCCTGCCCTTGCCATGTATTCTTGGGTGTATGACACTACGCATGTCGCTTAGCTCTCTGCACCTCAGTCTCCTCATCTGTGAAATGGGATATGCCAGGACCTTCTGCGTGTGATTATTTTGAGAATTTCGTGGCGCAGTATATGTTTAGTGGCTGAGCATACAGTACATGCCCAGTAAACAGTGGTTACTGTTATTCAAGGGCAGATGGGAACTCCAGGCACAGAAGTGCTAGGGCCAGGCACCGGGGTGTGAGTGTGTGCCCGAAAGGAAGAAGTACTGGGAGGCGATGGTGGGGCTGTGAAGACGCGGCGAAGACAGTGAGTGCCTTACACGCCCAGGGAAGGCGTTTGCACGTTGTCTCGCAGTGGGCAGCCTGTGAGGATGTGGTGGCCTCTTGGAGCTGGACTTTAGGAAGGCCATCCTGGTGGCTGAGAATAGGATGTTTGAAGAGAGTGGGACTGGGGAAGGGGTGGAGGCAGGAGCCGAGGGAGTGAGTGGTCCAGGTAGGAATGGGGGGCTGTGGCAGGAAGGAGGAAGAGGACAGGGGGGTTGGAGAGACAGAGGTCGTAAGTGCCATCCTCAGGCCCATCGTCTCTCTCTTGTAGCTACATCTGGCAGCACATTGAGATCGGCTATGTCCAGGGCATGTGTGACCTCCTGGCTCCACTGCTGGTCATCCTGGATGACGGTGAGTATGTCCCCCCCCCCGCCACCCCAAGGCCAGGGGTGCACTTTCCTTCCCACTGCAGAGGAGGGGTTTAACCTTACTTTCTGACTCTGGTGAATGCATCAAGGTCCTAGGGAAATAGAAAGGCTTGTTGTTCCATGTTAGTCCACACTTATCACCAGGTGCCCGACACCCAGCCAGGCCTTTGCTAGCCACTGATTGCACAGACATGAAGGGGAGCAAAGAAAAACCCACACCCAGATGTCTTCACTGGTGAATTCTACCAAACACCTAAAGAAGAATTAATACCAGTTCTCCACAAGCTCTTCCAAAAAAAACAGAATAGGAGGGAATACTTCCCAACTCATTGTATAAGGCCAGTCCTTACATGAAGACCCATTGGTACCTTGATACTAATATCAGACAAAGATATCACAAGAAAAGAAAACTACTGAGTGATGTCCTTGATGAATATAAAGACAAAAACCCTCAACAAAACACTAGCAAACTGAATCTAGCAAGCTCTAGAAAAGACTATATACCATAACCAAATGGGATTTATCCCAGGAAAACAAGACTGGTTCAATGAATGAAAATCAATCAGTATAATTCACCAAATTAATAGAATAAAGGATGAAAATGACACAATCATCTTAGTTGACAAAGAAATGGCATTTGACCAAATTCGACACCCTTTCATGTTAAAAACTCTCCACAAACTAGGAATCGAAGGAAATTTCCTGAGCACGATAAAAGGCACCCAAGGAAATCCTACAGCTTGTTCATACTCAATGGTGAAAAACTGGATGCTTTCCCCCAAGATCACAGATAAGACACAGATGTCCACTTTTGCCACAAAAGGTTCTAGACAGGACAATTAGGGAAGCAAAAGAAATAAAAGGTAGCCATACTGGAAAGGAAGTAAAACTATCTCTACTTGCAGAAGATCTGATTTTTATATACCGATAATCCTAAGGTATAAAAAATAATCTTAGAGCTAATAAACAAGTTCAGCAAGGTTGCAAGATACAAGATATGTATACAAAAGTCATTTGTACGTCCATACATTTGCATTGAACAATGCAAAAACAAAATTAGGAAGGCATTTACATTTGTAATACTATCTAAAGGAAGACCCTTAGGAATAAATTGAACAGAAGATGTGGAAGCTTTGCAGGTTCAATTCCAGACTGCTGTAATACAGCAAATATTGTGATAAAGCGAGTCAAATGAAGTTTTTGGTTTCTGAGTGCATGTACAAGTCACGAGTACACTACCCTGTAGTCCGTTAGCATTATGCCTAGAAAAATAATGTTCATGCCTTAATTTAAAAATCCTTTATTGCTAAAAAATGGTAGCCGTCATCTGAGCTTTCGGCAAGTCATAATCACTGGTTACAGATCATCATAACAAATACAATAATGAAAAAGCTTGAAACGTTGCAAGAATTATCAAAATGTGAAACAGAGACCCAAAGTGAGCAAATACTGTTTGGAAAATGACGCTGATGGATTTTCTCAATGCAGGGTTGCCACAAACCGTCAATTTGTAAAAAATGCAGTATCTGGAAAGTGCAATAAAATGAGGTATGCCTGTATGCCAAAACTGTAGAACATTGTTTAAGAAAAAATTGAGGATCTAAATAAATGGAAAGACACCTCATGTTGGTGAGTCGGGAGACTTAGTACTGTTAAGATGGCAGAGTGCTTTCCAAATTGATCTGGATTCGGTGTGATCCCTATCAGCATCCCAGTTGCAGTTTTTGCACAAATGGGCAAGCTGACCCTAAAACTCATTTGAAAATGCAAGGGACCAGGAGTAGCAAAACCAGTTTTGAAAAAGGAGAAGATATTAGGGGACACACAGTTCCCAATTTCAAAACCTATTACAAAGTTACAGTAATAAAGAGAGTGTGGTAGTCCCACAGGGATAGACATGCAGATCAGTAGAATAGAATTGGCAGTCCAGAAATAAGCATTTCTGGAGTGCCTGGGTGGCTCAGTCGGTTGAGCACCGACTTTGGCTTAGGTCATGATCTCGTGGCTCATGAGTTCAAGCCCCTCGTCGGGCTCTGTGCTGACAGCTCGGAGTCTGGAGCCTGCTTCGGATTCTGTGTCTCCCTCTCTCTCTGCCCTTCCCCAACTCACACTCCGTCCCTCTCTCTCATAAAAATAGATAAACATTAAAAAATAGATCATAGACCTAAATGTAAGAATGAAAACTACAAAATTATAAGAAAACACAGGCGTACATCTTTGTGACCTTGGGTTTGTGTCCTTGGGTATTAAGCAATGGTTTCTTAGATATGACACCAAAAGAATAAAGCGACAAAATTAAAATTGAATGGGACTTGAACAGAATTTAAAACTGTTGTGCTTCAAAGGGTACCGTCAGGAAAATGAAGAGAGCCCAAAGAATGGAAGAAAATACTTGCAAATCACATACATCATACAGGGGACTTATATCCAAAATATGTAAAGGGGGGCACCCGGGTGGCTCAGTCAGTTAAGCCTGAGTCTCGATTTTGGCTCAAGTCATGCCCTCATGGTCGTGAAATGGAGCCCTACGTCAGGCTCCAGGCTGGGTGTGGAGCCTCCCTCTCCCTTTGCCCCTCCCTCACTCATGCTGTATAAATCAATAAATCAATCAATCAATCAATAAATAAAAATATGTAAAGCGCTTTTACAATTCAATAATGAAAAGATAAATAACCCAATTAAAAATGAGCAAAAGGTTTGACTAGATATTTCTCAACAGAATGAAAGACATACATGTAGCCAGTAAGCATATTAAAAGATGCTCAACATCTTTACTCGGCAGAGAAATGCAGATGAGAACCACAATGAGATTCCATTTCATGCCCACTAAATGGCTAGAATGAAAACAATGGAAAATATCAAGTGTTAGTGACAATATGAAGACATTGTCTCTGAGATTTTGAAAGCAGACTGGCAGTTCTGCATAATGTTAAAGGTGGAGTTACTGGAGGACCCAGCAGTTTGGTTCCTAAGTATATCCCCAAGAGAAATGAAAACGCAGTGTTTGCACACTCTCTGTGAGCATGTGCACAGCAGCATTATTCACAATCGCCCCAAGGTGGAAACAACCCAAGTGTTCATCAGTGGATGCATGCATAACCAAAATGTGGTATAGCCCTGCAATGATAAAAAAAGAACGATTTGGCAAAAAAAAAAGAATGATTTGACACTTGATATAGTGTGAAACCTCAAAGAGGCTCTGCTAAGTGAAAAAAGCCAGACACAAAAGGCCACATAGTATATGATTCCATTTATTGGAAATGTCCAGAAGAGGCAAATCTGTAGAGGCAAAATAGACTAATGGTTGACAGGGGCAGGGAGTGGGCGGGGTGGGGGGGTGGATGGGCCATGACTGCTGATGTGTGCAGGTGTCTTTTGGGGGTGATGGAAGTGTTCCCACCTTACAGATGATGGTTGCACAATTCTGTGAACATGCTAAAAACCTGAGCTGTACATTTGAAATGATGGATGTTATGCGATGTACATCTCAATAAGACTGTTAAATAAATGGGCAGCATAACTCCCTAGTCCTTAGACGTGGGTTGTGCATGGTGACTTCCTTCCAAAAAGTTCAGCATAGAAGGGGGTATGGGCAGGAGGGAAACTGTGGTGGAGAAACCTAACACTGAGTCAGCCAGGTGACCGAAATCATCATTAACAGTCATAAATCATGTGGATAGCAGGTGCCCTTGACATGATGTGTTTAAAATGGCATGTTACCCACATGGTCTTTCGCTCAATAACCCCAAAAGCCAGTATCATCGTGAGAACAACATCCAACAAATTCCAGTAGAGAAGCATCCCTTAGAATATGTGACAACCACTCTCACAACTGCCAAGGTCATCACAAACAAGGAAAGCCTGAGAAACTTCTATACCCGAAAGGAGCCCCAGGAGAGATAACACCTGTGTGTAATGTGTTATCCTGGTTGGGTTCTTGGAACAGAAAATAAACAAAATTATGGAGTTTAGTTAATAATGTATCATCAGCGGGTTGTTAATTGTAACAAATGTAGTATACAAAAACTGTCCCTACTCCTTTCTCAACTTTTCTAGAAGTCTAAAACTGTTCTAAAAAAATCAAGTCTTTTTATTTAAAAAAATTTTTTTAATGTTTATTTATTTTTAAGAGAGACAGCACGAGCAGGGGACGGGAAGAGAAAGAGGGAGACACAGAATCCAAAGCAGGCTCCAGGCTCTGAGCTGTCAGCGTAGAGCCCGACACAGGGCTCAAACCCATGAACCATGAGATCATGACCTGAGCCGAATTCGGATGCCTAACCAATTGAGCCACCCAGGCACCCGTGAAAAATAGAGTGTTTTTAAAAATGAATGAGGTCTTACTGTGCCTTGGGAAACCTTCCAGTCTAGTGTAACTTTCTCCAGAGTTACCAGGTATTAGGAAAAAAAAAAAGGTATCATTTTCAAATAAAGTTTTCTAAACGCTGGCTCATAAACAATATGAAACAGGTTTCTTTATTGCAGGACTTCTCAGAGCCTTTACTTTTCAATATATGTAGTCACTCTCTAGCATTTCCCAGAGTTATTGGACTCTTTCTCTGCATAATGCCTGTCAGCGCCTTTCCAGTATTGACAATTGCTGTTTTAATCCAGTGATTCCCAGACTTGAGAATTTCATGAACTGGTAGAATTTTGAAAAAGAAAAAAAAAAGTTTGGGGACCAAGAAAACATCATCAACTTTTTATTAGAGCAAATTAGAGATCTTTAATTATTTTCTTTTATTCTTTTATACATTAAATGTTCATTGAGCTTAAAATCCATAAAACCACCAAACTAAATAATGTAAATGTCCAACAAGAAAAGAATAGATAAATTGTACTCTAGTCATACAATGGAATACCAGTCAGCAATACACATGCATGAACTAATACACTAAAGCATCTAAAAGTATATATACTGGGGCGCCTGGGTGGCTCAGTCAGTTGAGCGTCCGACTTCGACTCAGGTGGTGATCTCGCGGTCTGTGAGTTTGAGCCCCGCGTCGGGCTCTGTGCTGACAGCTCGGAGTCTGGAGCCTGCTTCGGATTCTGTGTCTCCCTCTCTCTCTGCCCCTCCTCTGCTCATGCTCTCTCTCTCTCTCTCTCTCTCTCTCACTCTCTGTTAAAAATAAATAAACATTAAAAAAAATTTTTTAAGTATATATACTGAGTGGAAGACGCTACAGATAAGAAATACATACTTGATTATTCCCTTCATAAAGTTCTAGAAGAAGGAACAGGATGCTGACATACAGAGTTGAAGGAAAGAGATCGCAGATGGTACCAATTGGCAACTAGGGATCTTTTAGAAAAAGAGCATCTGGTATCACCATTATTTCCTAAAAGAAAGGCTATTTCAACCCTCCAAGGAGGGAAGTATGTATTTAGATTGCAGAACATCCCCTGAAGTGCAGTACGCTAACACTCCATCGTCTCTGTGTTTGTCCTTCGGCTGTGGGTTTCAAGAACCAGCTTGGAGCCTTCGACCTTGGGATCACCTTGGGAGCTTGGGGTTCCTTGGGCAGTGGCAGCATCGGCCGTTTCTGCTGTGCTCTTTCCCCAGAGGCCCTGGCCTTCAGCTGCTTCACGGAGCTCATGAAGAGGATGAACCAGAACTTTCCCCATGGGGGCGCCATGGACACGCACTTTGCCAACATGAGGTCGCTGATCCAGGTTTGACCCAGTCCTGTTCAACAGTATAACTTATTCCAGCTCAGCCTGATGGACCCCGAATCAGCTTCAGAGCCACACTTCGTGTAATGCAGCACAAGCCAGTTCATTCCATTTTGTTCATCCCATCGTTCATTCATGGACATTTGGGTGGTTTCCACTTTTTGGCTCTCGTGGATTGTGCTGCTGGGAAGATTCGCTTACAGGTTTTTATGTGGACAGATGTTTTCATTTCTCTTGGTGATACACTCAGGAGTGAGGTGACAGCTGCCCCGTGTTACGTTCCCACCGGCCACGTGCCGGAGTCCCAGCTTCTCTCCTTCCTCACTGACACTTGGTTGTCCATCATTTTGGTTCTTGCCATCCTAGCGCGTGTGCAGTGGTGTCTCATTACGGTTTAGATTCGCATTTTCCTGACTCATCCCACTGAGCATCTGTCATGTGCTTTGGTGGATCTTTACTTGCAGGTCTTCAGAGAAGTCACTGGGGTTGACTTGAGCTGGGTTGATTTTCACTTCAAATCTTCTGCCCGTTTTTTAGCTCCACCTGGTTGTAGGGGCTGTAGTGGGGTCCGGTATGAGGATGTGCCCTCATTCTGTCCCCTCTGGTCCAGCCTCTTGCTGGGAGGCTGATGCCAACCTTTTCTCCCGCTGGCAGATTCTGGACTCCGAGCTCTTTGAGTTGATGCATCAGAACGGGGACTACACTCACTTCTACTTCTGCTACCGCTGGTTCCTGCTGGATTTCAAGTGAGGTATGGACTTCAAACTGGGGTCTTATTCCCAGAGTCTTGGCAGCAGACCCTCAGGGAACAGGTACCGAGGAGGCGAGGGTGGGGGTGTTGCAGCAGAGCCAGAGGAAGAGAGTAACACCCAGTTATCGCGCTGTGACTGTTGGCTCGCCTGCCTTATTTCGCAGTGACACCGCGCAGTAGGTGTTGTTACTGGAGCAGGATTCTCGCACAGAGAGTCGTGACACCCAGGCTTTTCTTTCCAGGAAGCAGCTTTATTCCCGCCGGCACCGCTCAGTTGGGTTCGTACCCGAAGAACCGAGCCTCGAACGCCACGTGGCGTAGTTTTTTTTATATATGTTTCACCTCTGTGTCTCCCATACGTGGGAACACACAAACATGCGGTCAGATTAAGGGGTCTCATGTCACAAGGTCGTGAGGGATGTTGTCATGTACGCACATTAGCCAGGTTACCTTGAGGTTTTTTGTCCTTCCTTAGGGAGGGGACCCCGCCACATTACAGTCCCCATTTTACAGATGGGGAAACCAAGGCTGAAAATCGAATTCAGAGGTAGGACCGGCAGAGCCAGGATCTTAGGCCGCCTTTGTCTAGCCCCAAGCCCAGTTAGTTCCCTTCCATTCTATTCTGCCGCCTTTCATAGACAAGGTGCCCTGAATCTCACGCAGCATGGTGCATATGTGACTTGGAAATGACGTGGGGCACAGCACACTGCTATTGTGCAGAGTCGGAGTGATGCTCATAAGAGTATCTACCCTGCAGGAAGGCGTTTTTAACGCGCCGGGCAGTGTGTGCTGAGCCATTTGTATGTATTATCTTTGCAAGCCTCACCCCACGTACAGAGGAGGAGAGAGAGAGGCTCTTGGTAGAGGCTTGGGCTAGCCCAAAGTCACCTTGCCAGCAAGTGGTGGGGCTGGATTCAGACTGAGTTTAGTGGACATAGGAAGCCTTGCTCTCAACCATCACTCTCTCCAGTTTCTTGACTAGCCCCAGAGGCAACAGCCAGCTCCGCATTTGTACAGGGGTAAGAGAATACCCCCCTGGGTGCTAAGGAGATACAAGGTGCAGAGAGAAAAAGGGGATGCTAGTCAAAGGGCAGGGACAGGTCGGTGTAAATCAGACCTGATTATTCTGGGTTCCTCCCCTTCCAGAAGCTGGAAACTTACATCCTCCCTAGTCTGCATAACCTCCTCTACAGATGGGGAAAACGGAGGCTTCCTACAGTCAAATGACAGAGTCTGGGTCTCCTACCTCCTGACCTGAGTTCTGCCTGCTCTCTGCAGTGCTAGGACAGAAGTGAAGGAAGGACACAGCTGGCCTGGGATTTTCCCAAAGGGAGGGCAGCACCGTGAGCTCTGTGGCTTACCCTCTCCCCACGCATGTGCGTACTGGTGTCTCACGCAGAACTTGTCTACGATGACGTCTTCTCTGTCTGGGAGACCATCTGGGCAGCCAAGCACGTCTCGTCCGCCCACTACATCCTGTTCATCGCGCTGGCTCTGGTGGAGGTCTACCGTGACATCATCTTGGAGAACAATATGGATTTCACAGATATCATCAAATTCTTTAACAGTACTCACATGACTACAGTGTCATCTGAGGAGTGCGGGCTTCTGACAGGCCCCTTCGTGGGGCCTTGGAGGGGATATAGGGGGGTTCCGCCCTCTTCTTATGTCTATTTCCAAATGGAGGGGTTGACATCTTGTAACACTGAGAATGCATTTTTCTCAAGAATCTAGCAGAAGGAGCATGAATGTTGAAATGAGGCTCAGGGGCAAACCCTGGCTCTCCCACCAGCCAGCTATGCCCACAGATAAGCCGTTTCCCATCTGCTTCTTCATCTGTAAAATGGAATAAGAGCGTCTGCTTCGGAGGGTTGATATGTACAAAAGCAGGCATGGGAAGGCATTTGAAGTGGCATGAGAAGGGCACAGTCATTGAAATCAGACAGATAATGGATTCTGATCCCAGCCACTCGGGTGCTGTGTGACTTTGGGCCACTGACTTTATGTCTCTGGGCTTCAGATTCCTTGAGGTAGAATGCTACTAACACCTCCCTCACAGAGATGTTCGGACAATTAAATGAGACAACATGGATAAAGCCTATCACATGATACCCAGCTCATATGAGGGGCCCCATAGCTGGAAGCTATTGCTACTGTTATCACTATTTAAAATTTTTTTAAGAATAAGGGGTGTCTGGGTGGCTTAGTCAATTAAGTATTTGACTTCAGCTCAGGTCATGATCTTGGGGTCTGTGAGTTCGAGCCCCACATCAGGCTCTGTGCTGACAGCTTGGAGCCTGCTTCAGATTCTGAGTCTCCCTCTCTCTCTGCCCTTTCCCCGCTTGGTCTCTCTCTCTCTCTCTCTCTCTAAACCAAACATTAAAAAATATTTTTTTAATGTTTTAAGACAAAAAAAATTTTTTTTAAAGAGGGAGGGCGCCTGGCTGGCTCAGTCGGTAGAGCATGAGACTCTTGATCTCAGGGTCATGAGTCCCAGCCCCACATTGGACGTGGAGGCTTCTTAAAGATTAAAAATTTTTTTAATTTTTTAAAACCTAAAGCAAAAGAAGGAAGAAAAAAAAACCCACCTTTGACCTTACCCCAGAAACATGATTTTTCTTTAATAAGCTTTTTATTTTGGAATAACTGTAGATTTACAGAGAAGTTGCAGATATAGTACAAAGAATTCCTGCCCTCCTTCACTCAGCCACCCCTCGGGTCTCTGCATTGCCTGGTCCTAGAACTTTTCTCACAACTAAGAAATTAACATCAGTACATTACTATTAACGAAACTACAGACTTTGATTTCACCTGATGCCCTTTTTCTGCTCCAACATTTTCCAACCCAAGAAACCACATGGCATTTAGTGGGTTCAATAGAAAACCTTTTTTTCCCCCTCTCATCTTTTCCAGTCATGTATTTGTTACCATCACAGAATCCAATTGTATCCCGTTTTTTCCACTTAATACTTTAAATTTTTAAATTTTTTTAATGTTTACTTATTTTTGAGAGAGAGAGAGAGAGAGACAGAGCTCAAGAGGGGAAGGGCCGGAGAGAGAGGGAGACAGAATCAGAAGCAGGTTCCAGGCTCCAAGCTGTCAGCACAGAGCCCGACGCGGGGCTCGAATTCACGAACCACGAGATCATGACCTGAGCAGAAGTTGGACACTTAACCGACTGAGCCACCCAGGGCCCCTCATTTAATACTTTAACAAGTGTCTTCCATTTAATCATTTTTTAAGGCTGTCGAGTGTACCTATAGCCACTGTCTGCAGCATAAGGAACCGTCCCTATTGTTGGGTAGCTAGATTGTTTTCAGTTTGAGGGTGTGATTGAAAAAACAAAGTGCCCTTTATGCCTCTATAAAATTTTCACAGCACCCCAGGCCAAAAGTTCCATTTAGCAAGTAGTTAGATCCAAACCACTTGATAACTATTTATATCCCAACAACTTAGCAGCTGTTTGCAAAAATGATACCTGTTGGTCCAAAGAAAATAATATCTTTATGTCATTCTCTTTTTTTGTAAGTTTATTTACTTATTTTTGAGGGAGACAGAGACACCACGAGTGTGAGAGGGGCAGGGAGAGAGGGAGATTCCAAAGCAGGCTCCGTGCGGTCAGCACAGAGCCAGACACAGGTCTCAAACTCACGAAACTGATTTCATGACCTGAGCCGAAAGAAACCAAGAGTCAGATGCTCAACCGACTGAGCCACCCAGGCGCCTCTCTATGTCATTCTTAAATAAGCACAACAATTAATGGGATATGTGCACCTGTTCGGCATTGCACAGCTTCTCAAACACTGGAACCAGATTAGACACCCTCACCTTCATGTATTTCCTGTTTCACAGTGATTTTCTCATGGTTTTTGCTTTTTCTCAAACTTGCTTAACTGCTTACAGAAAACCTAGCGTTACAAAGATATGAAGTCATTGATAGGCATGTAGGGCAACGTGTGACCTCCCAGATGCTACCAGTTTATGTGGTGTTGAACAGATACGGAATATCATTATGTTTCCCTCACAACGTACAGAAGTGGCACCCTGGGGTACCTTGGTAGCCAGTTTGGGAACCATGGTCTTAAGGCCCTTTTTTTTTTTCATCCAGTAAATGATTTTTTTTTTAAGTTTTATTTGCTTATTTTGAGAGAGAAAGAGAGAGAGAGAGAGAGAGTGTGTGTGTGTGTGTGTGTGTGTATGTGTGCACACAGGGAGGGGTAGAGAGAGGAAGAGAGAGAGAAGCCCAAGCAGGGTCCGCACTGTGAGCACAGAGCCTGATGCAGGGCTTGAACTCATGAACTGTGAGATCATGATCTGAACCAAAACCAAGAGTTGGACGCTCAACTGACTGAGCCACCCAGGCGCCCCAATCCAATAAATGATTTCTTTATGATAAACGTCTAGGTTTAGGATTATTCCGCTTTCAAGATCCGATCATTTTATGTGGCTCGCTATTTATTTATTTATTTATTTATTTAGTATTGGCTACATTTTTATTTAGCATTTAGTATACAATATATAATATTTAATATAGTATAAGTATAGTATTGTCAAAGTCACTAGGCATTTCCACTTTTATATATATGTGTGTGTGTGTATATATATAATTTATTGTCAAACTGGTTTCCATAAAACACCCAGTGCTCATCACAACAGGTGCCCTCTTCAATGCCCATCACCCACCCTCCCCTCTCCCACACCCCCCATCAACCCTCAGTTTGTTCTCAGTATTTAAGTTTCTTATGGTTTGCCTCCCTCTCTCTCTGTAACTTTTTTTCCCCCTTCTCCTTCCCTCTGGTCTTCTGTTAAGTTTCTCAGGATCCGCATATAAGTGAAAACATATGGTATCTGTCTTTCTCTCTATGACTTATTTCACTCAGAATAACCCTCTCCAGTTCCATCCGTGTTGCTACAAATGGCCAGATTTCATTCTTTCTCATTGCCAAGTAGTATTCCATTGTATATATAAATCCAGTCGTCAGTTGATGGACATTTAGGCTCTTCCCATAATTTGGATATTGTTGAGAGTGCTGCTATGAACATTGGGGTACAAGTGCCCCTATGCATCAGCACTCCTGTATCCCTTGGGTAAATTCCTAGCAGTGCTATTGCTGGGTCATAGGGTAATTCTATTTTTAATTTTTTGAGGAACCTCCACACTGTTTTCCAGAGCGGCTGTACCAGTTTGCATTCCCACCAACAGTGCAAGAGGATTCCCATTTCCCCACATCCTCTCCAGCATCTGTAGTCTCCTGATTTGTTTATTTTAGCCACTCTGATTTGCATGAAGTGGTATCTCAGTGTGGTTTGATTTGTATTTCCCTGATGAGGAGCGACATTGAGCATCTTTTCATGTGCCTGTTAGCCATCTGGATGTCTTCTTTAGAAAAGTGTCTATTCATGTCTATGAATAGGTCTATGTGTCTGTTTTCGTGCCAATACCATACTGTCTTGATGATTACAGCTTTGTAGTAGAGGCTAAAGTCTGGGATTGTGATGCCTCCCGCTTTGGTCTTCTTCTTCAATATTACTTTAGGGGTGTCTGGGTGGTTCAGTCAGTTAAGCGTGCGACTTCGGCTCACATCATGATCTCACGGTTCATGGGTTCGAGCCCCGCGTTGGGCTCTGTGCTACCAGCTTGGAGCCTGGATCCTGCTTCGGATTCTGTGTCTCCCTCTCTCTCTGCCCCTCCCCTGCTCATACTCTGTCTCTCTCTCTCTCAAAAATGAATAATAAAGACTAAAAAAAAATTTTTTTTTAATATTACTTTGGCTATTTGGGGTCTTTCATGGTTCCATACAAATTTTAGGATTGCTTGTTCTAGCTTCGAGAAGAATGCTGGTGCAATTTTGATTGGGATTGCATTGAATGTGTAGATTGCTTTGGGTAGTATTGACATTTTAACAATATTTATTCTTCCAACCCATGAGCACGGAATGTTTTTCCATTTCTTTGTATCTTCTTCAGTTTCCTTCATAAGCTTTCTATAGTTTTCAGCATACAGATCTTTGACATCTTTGGTTAGGTTTATTCCTAGGTATTTATGTGGCACTTAATAAAATTTTTTTTTTGCTCCCCCCTCTCCTGTTGCTTCCTTCTTTTGTATCTTTTAACACCTGCAATGTGCCCAGCATGGTTTTCTCAAAAGGTTCCCAGTCATCGTGTTTACATGAGGCAAGGCGAGTGGGAAGATGTAACTCTTTTCAAGCACTGTGAGCCAACATCATGTCGTTTGATCTCACGGCAGCCTTGTGAAGTAGATGCTGTTGCAATCCCCATTTTACAGATGAGGAAACTAAGGCCCAGAGATGCAGGCCTTCTCCAAAGTGTCTGCTTCTGGAACTCCTCTGGAGATGATGCCAGATGACATCATCTGGGGACACCCCCAGGGACACCCCCCCCCTCCCTTCTAGAAGGTGCAAGTGACCTAAGGATGGACACAGAAGGAGGCTCATGAGATTTTTGCCTTCTGCTCTTTCAGAAATGGCTGAGCGGCACAACACCAAACACGTCCTGAAGCTGGCCCGGGACCTCGTGTACAAGGTGCAGACTCTGATTGAGAACAAGTGAGGGCCACCTCACCCCAGCCCTGTCAGCCGTGCCGCCACCCACCTGTTCAGCCCGCTTTTCCTCCCGGCTGCCCCGGGAGCGAGGTCCTGGTGTCTGTTCATGAGCATGGACTTCTGTGCAGAGAGAAACTGCCCCAACTTTGGCCGCCAGGCAGGTGGGGTCGAGGGTTTGCCCCTTGAGTTCAGCCTTACGTTTTTCTGTTTGACCAAAGATTGTCCAAGTCTGGGATTTCTCCCTTGTGGGAGTTGGGGTACGTCAGTGGATGGAGGGAACAGTTTCGTTTGTGGTCTCCAGAATGGTTGCCTCTCTCTTATGCTGTCCCAACCCCTCCAAACTGTTCCGTCAGGGGAGACTTGGAGAAGGAGTTTTTCTTGGGGAACTAGTGTAGGAGAGGTCTGTGGGGCTACCTCTATACTCTGAAAGGGGCCTCTGGAGATGTCCCAGAACATGGCCGGCAGGCAGGCTTGGAGCAGAGTTTCTGCACCTCCCTCGGCGCTGTTGACAGGGTGCTGGGTGAATCGTCTTCTGAGAGGGGTCATCCTGTGCATTGTTGGAAGGTAAGCGGCATCGCTGGCCTCTGCCTGCAAGATGCCAGTAGCACCCCCTCCCCAACCCAGCTGTGACAACCCGAAGGGTTTGCAGATTTTGCCACACGTCCCCACTTGAGAACCAGTGGCATAGAGGAGGGGCTGCAAGTGTATCTCCTTCCCCCTCTTTTGTTTAACCACCTGCTCCTGAGGCTTTCTCCCACTTAGAAAAGGCACACGGGAGTCCACATCTCTCTCGGGACCTGGATTCTGTTTGTTGTGGTCTCTCATTTTTTTTCTCCTCCACCTGACCCCAGGAGAGACTTCTTTCCTTCTTTTCAAGAAAGCCTCTCCCTGAGAGGCTCCCCGGAGAGGGAGGGAAGGGTGGAAGGGCTGAACGGTGAGAAGTGTGGTAGGTGTGAGTTAGCCTGAGGTCCCGCCCAAAGCCCTCCAGGCAGGGTGGAGTCCACATCCGTTTCTTCACCTCCTAGGGAAGATCTCGCCTCTCCTTCTGCACTTTGGGTCTGATGCTCCAGAAGTTTGGAAGGTGTGTGTGAGTGGCCGCCACTTCAAGGGAGGTGGGGGAAGCTGGCTTTTCCCTAGGTGCCTTTGATCACTCAGGACAAAGGAAGAACAGGAAGGCAGAGGTCCGCCAGAGTAGACTGTGATGGGTGTTTTCCTTGGAAAATATGCTGATGAACTGGCCCCCGGAACATGGATGGCTAAGTCTGGAAGTGGTCCCCTCCGCGTCTTCACACAAAGGGTTGCCAGTCACAAACAGACCCCGAGTTAGCTGGTTCACCCTGCCTACCTGTCCTTTGATAGAGCAGTCCTGCCAGCTCTTTTCTGAGAACACACATGGGAGAAACAGAGTCAGGTTGGAAGGCTCCTCCCCAGAATGGAAGGTAGGATTTTGGAGAGGGGAGGAGACTCATATAAGCACAAGGAAGCATTCACAGAGAGGGTACATTAGTCCTCTGTCCTGAGCAAACCAGAAGGGGGAGGAACCCCTACCCTGCGTGCTTGTGAAGGCTCGCCCCTGGGCCCCAGTGCCTTCAACTGCATCCCAACCCCCCAGTCTCCCACGTGGGGACTCCTGAGCAGGACGGACGAGACCTAAGTGTCCCTTGCCTCTGAAGAATGTGCTCCGTGAAAATTGCACCTCCTGGCTTTGGTCCCCACCTTCCCAAGACGAGGAAAACACATCCAGATCAAAGTTTTCCTAGCCACTCAGCTCTTCGTTACAGAGGACATTATTTTAGCAAGACCCGGGTCCCAGACCTTCCGATTCTGATTTATTTTTCTCGACAGACTAGTCCCAAAGTATAGAACACAATCTCTTCTCCGCCTTCTCTCATGGTGTTCCAGAGAAGTGTCCGTGGTTGTGATTTGGAACAACTCCTATTTGTTCAGCTTATGGTGTTTATTTTGGTCTCCGTACGTCCTGCGTCCTTGTGTCCGGGAATCGAGTGCGTGGGAGTCATTCTGTCCATGGAGTGCCCTCTTCCTTCTCTCAGTGTTGCCAACATATCTTGTAACTGTTTACTGAAGAGTTGTGTCTATATAGAGAGAAAATATATATAAACAGAGAAATGTGTGACTATGGGTTATTTTTTCATTTCTGTGTTTCGGGAATTTTTTTAATGCGTAGGGAAGAAAGGTTTGCTTTTGGAGACTGTGTCCTCCCAACCGCACCCCAGTGGCCCATACCCAGATGGGGACAGAGCCTCATGATAGCTGCCTGGTCTTGCCCCAGGAGGTGTAAGGCAGGTGAAGCACTTCTCACCCCCTTGTATCAGTTAGCTGTCACCATGAATAATGCCACGTAACAAACCACCCCAACACTTAGTGGCCTCACACTGCCATTTATTTATTAGCTCTCAATTCTGTGGGTTGACATTATGGGCCGCATTCATCTGAGAGGTTCTTCTGGTCTGAGATGGACTTCTTCATGTGTTTGTGGTCAGCCAAAGGCCAGTGAGGCAATTCTGCCTCCGACAGTTGGCTGACTGTTGGCCAGGAGAGTAGGGGAAACCGGGCCATGTGTCTCTCATCCCCTGGCAGGCCAGCTCAGGCTTGTTTATGTGGCCATGGTGGCAGTTTTTCAAGAGAGCAAGCAGAAGTATGCAAGACCTTTTGAGACCTAGGCTTGCAATTGGCATAAAGTCATTTCTGCTCTGTTCTGTTGCTCAGGGTAAGTCACATAGCTGAGCTCAGATTCAAAGGAAGGGAAAATAGACTCTACCATTTGGTGGGTGGCTTTGCAGAGGGACATGGAAAAGGAGAATGGATACCATCACAGAAATAATTGAGGCCACTTTTGCAAATGGCCTGCATGATCCCCCCAGATCCAGGGCACAACACAAGAAAGGTCCCCAGATGGTCAGCCATTTGACTCGAGGTCATACCTGTAAGTTGACACCCACTGAGCTTGCTCAGCTCTCACCCCCAATGTGCCCACAGACGCCCAACTACTCTCCCGTGACTTCCACGGTCCCAACTCGTGGCTACCATTCAGAACCTTAGTCATCAGGCAATGGCGACCTCTCATGGATGTCCACCCCCAGCAGCCTCTAAACATGGGTCAAAGGGAAACAACTAGCTTTCGGCTGCAGAAGCAAAACTTGATTTAACCTAATGAGCACCTGTCAGAATTTCAGGTTTTACGTAGAAAAAGTTAGATTTCCAAAGAAGCCCGCAAAATAGAGACAGAGTTGGCAGGTGGCATTGGCAGCCTGGGTGAGTCTGGTCGTCACGTTCTCAGAAGATTGCCAGCAGAGGTAAGTCTGAAGGCACACAGCAGTGGGCGGGTGGGGATTTGTCCTTTGCCAGCTCGGACGGGGGCTTTCTTAGCAGGAAGGTCTGCTCCTTCCTGGGGGAAGCTTTTTTTTTTTTTTTTTTAATGTTTATTTATTTTTGAGGGGGTGGGGCAGAGAGAGAGGAGGACACAGAATCCGAAGCAGGCTCCAGGCTCCCAGCAGTCAGCCCAGAGCCCGATGCGGGGCTCAAACCCACGGACTGCCAGACCATGACCTGAGCCGAAGTCGGACGCTCAGCCGACTGAGCCACCCAGGTGACCCGGGGGGGAGAAGCTTTTGAGGGCAAAGACCGGTTCCGATGTCCCGACGGTGCTGCAGAGCTTCCCCAGTATCATTTCTCCAATTCCAGCCATAGTTTGGTACGTGTGGCTGTCCTCCCGGAGGGCCCCACCAGGGCTCACAGCTACTGCCTGGCCGCACCAGAGTCAGGCAGCACAGCGCCCCAGTTCTGTGCGCACGAATGTCTGGTTACAGGCACCGTCGACTTACGGTCACTGACGATGTATGTTACGGGAAAAGAAATCTCACGAGAATATTTTCTGTCGTTGCAGAGGCCTTCCTAAGTGCGTGCGTTTGAGCGTTGCATGGACAGGAAGAGGAGTCGTGGATCACTAGGCATATTTTAACGACTCCATGGCGGGATGGGGAAGTGGCCTTGGTTTCTGTGTTTATGGAACACGGGGTGGCTGGACTCCGGTCATCCTTTTCCTCCTCCTCCCGCCATCCTCCCTTCCTTCTCTTCCCTTTCCCCCCTCTCCTCCCTCTGCCTCCTTTCCTTGTAGCCAAGAACATTTGGATGGTGTCTCGTCCACAGTTTCTACCCGGATGATGCTGTTCCTCAGAATAAGCCTGACAAACCCGCAGCGTGAAGGCCCTTCTGGCTGTTACGTTCTTTTAAAGCCGTGCTTCATTTGCTGTTTACCTAGAGCTTTCTCCCTTCGGCTTGTGGGAGAGGCCGTGGGTACTTCTCATGCACAGGGTTTGGGAGGTCCTAACCATCCCATTTTGGAGTGCCTGGCAGGCATTCCTGCATCTGGTTTCTCCTTCCTTCTTGCCCTCCCCATGCCCCTCCCAGGCCCCAGGTCCCTGGAGTCCCAGAGAGGAGGGGGTGCAGTCAAGACAGTGGGAAGAAGCCCTTCCGATTACCTTCCTTCCCAGCAGATGCTCTGAAGTCTGAGAGACATCAGACCCATCGACCAATGAATCTTCTCCCACGTTTCCTAATAGCATTTCCAACTCAGGTCACCTGCAGCCCACCTTCATGATTCTGACCATGTCTGTGCCCCATCTGCACACTTGTACCTTTGCTGGTTCTCTGTTTTTTTTTTTTTAATTTTTAAAAACATTTATTTGTTATTAAAAGACAGAGAGAGACAGAGCATGAGCAGGGGAGGAGCGGAAAGAGGGGGAGGCACAGAATCCGAAGCAGGTTCCCTGCTCCGAGCTGTCAGCACAGAGCCTGACATGGGGCTCGAACTCACGAACTGTGAGATCATGATCTGAGCTGAAGTTGGGCGCTTAACCGACTGAGCCACCCAGGCACCCCTTTACTGGTTCTCTTTAAACCAACTCACTTGAGGCGCCTCTCTTCTCGGAGGGACATAGAGAACGATACAAGTGGGAACGACTCTCTCATTGTGCCGACTATAATCATGTCCCACATCTCTGTCGCGTGTTTGGGGAAGTGAGGATTTCGGATCCCTGCTGTTCCATTTCCTGGCTGTGTGGCCTTGGGCAAGTGACTGGACCTCTCTGAGCTTTAGTTTCCATTTCTGCAAACTGGGGACAATAGTCTCCCATTATTCCGGATCCAGCCCCAGCCCCATTCTTTCCCTGGGACCCTCTGCTCCTCAGCGTGTCTGAGGATGATTTCCTGGTTGAGACTTCAGTGGCCCTGGGTTCCCAGCATCTACCTAGCTCAGGCTCTCAGGTGAATCTTTGAAGCCTAAGAGAATATGGCTCCTGGAAGACAGCACGGGACAAGGTGAGCTCCCAGCCCCCTCGGGCTGTGACAGAGGAACACAGCACTTAGGTGTGGTGGGGCCATCAGTTCTCAGCAGGAACAAAACAGGAGCTGACTCTGCAGTTAGCATCTGATTTTGCTGCATCAGGAAAAGGTTCACAGGTCTCTCTTTTCTGGCTTTTAAGTCCCCTGCCTGGCACATTGAGAGCGTGAGCCCAGGACAGGTGTAGACTCCAGAAGAGCACAGTTTGATCTTTCTGAAGTGCCTGCTTGCCGACCTGTTGCTAAATCAAACTGCCTAGAGGAATTCAAATGACCCACGGGACCATGCAGTTAGTTCCCTGGGGATTTTCCATTACATCAGGGTATTGTGCTGGAATTCTCCAGTATCTTCCTGGCTTTCTTTATTCAAACTTGTGGGCACAGTGATTTCAAGCCTTTGTAGATGCAGGGCTCCTTGAAATAGCAGCTGTCCCTTGTTGTGATCAAGAGAAAATAAGACCGATCCCTCTGCCTCGAGTAAAGACGGAATCTCTGTAAATGGTTCCGCGTGAGGGGCTGGAGAATTGCTCCCTTTGGCCTTGATGAAACAGTTCAAAGGGAACATTAAGGAACTTGGGGGCCATTGTGAGGTTGTTACAGAGGGGATGTGGGTGACAGGGGTGGGGACTGAGTTTGAGATTCTACTTGATGGCATCTACTTGCTGCTTTTTGCACTGGGATGCTGCTTGGGTCTGAAGGCATCTTCCCACGCAAGAGCCACTTGCATGGAAGTGTTTCTGCTGATACCAAAATGTGGCCTCTGGTTCAGCTCAGGTCATGATCTCTTGGGTCGTGAGTTCGAGCCCCACGTCGGGCTCTGTGCTGACAGCTCAGAGCCTGGAGCCCGTTTCGGATTCTGTGTTTCCCTTTCTCTCTCTGGCCCTCCCCCGCTTGTGCTCTGTCTCTCAAAAGTAAATAAACATTAAAAAAAGGAAAAGATATGCTGGGTTGGGCAAAGGGAGCAAATCCAGATGTTCTTTTGCCTCCACCATAGAGTCTGACGGACCTAGGTTCAAATCCCAGACATCTGTGCAGACTTAAGACATGTGACTGTCCCTCTCTGAGCCTTAGTTTTCACTTCTGTGAACTGGGGATAATAAAGATACCCTTCAAAAGGGAGTTGGGCGGAGCGCCTGGGTGGCTCAGTCGGTTGAGCGTCCGACTTCGGCTCAGGTCATGATCTCGCGGTCTGTGAGTTCGAGCCCCGCGTCGGGCTCTGGGCTGACAGCTCAGAGCCTGGAGCCTGCTTCATATTCTGGGTCTCCCTCTCTCTCTCTCTGCCCTCTCCGGCTCATGCTGTCTCTCTCTGTCTCTCAAAAATAAACACTAAAAAAAAAAAGAATTTAGAAAAAAAAGGGAGCTGGGCACTGAATGTTTTTGGCCGCCTAGCATCCCTCCCCTGTCCCAGTACAAGCACCTTGTCCCATCCTCTGGGGAGCTGTATCTCTTAGATTACAACCATGGCCTTCTAGTGAGACTGCTGACGTGCCTCTCCCCCCAGGGGGTACACGACCCTCTTCTGGCCAATCAGATTCCTTCCCTGAGAAGAGAGAAGTTCATGCGTCCCTTCTGTGGCAGCCAAGCTAGGAAGATGCCAGCCTGGAGCTTCCAGGGGCCACGTCTCCTGCAGGTAGGGGAGCAGGCATGGCTGGATCCAGGTGTTCAGATGAAGTCCTTAGAGCTCCACCTTTGTCCATGTCATGGTTCCACTCTCCTCCAGGCTGGCACGGGTTCCATGCCCATCTGTGAAGCAGTTTCTCCAGCCAGGCTTTATTGGCTAGAAGGGCTCATTTATCCACCTTAAAACATGAGCTGGGTGCCTGGATGGCTCAGTCGATTGAGCATCTGGATCTTGATATGGGCTCAGGTCATGATCTCACGGTCGTGGGATGGGGCCCTGAGTTGTGCTGTGTGCTGAGTGTAGAACCTGTTTGGGATTCTCTCTCTCCCTCTCTCTCTGCCCCTCCCCTGCTTACACACTCTCTCAAAATAAATAAAAATAAATTTCAAAACAAACAAAAAACATGGGCTAGTCAGAGAGCTGCTGGGGGTCAACTCTCAAGGAAAGATTAGGGTGCCACTCCCAAAGAAGGGCAGCGGGTCATGGTAGGCAGAAGCAACAGGTCGACTCCAGCATCCCTGACAGAGCGTGTGCAAAGGATGGAAGAGTGAATGGCCTTCCATGGGCCCAGAATTCAGTATGGTGGAGGGAGAGGCCCAGGGGTGTTGGGTGTTTCACAAGAGAGAGGTTGGAGTAGGATCTGAAGGACTTCATGTTCCCCGAGTAAGAGCAAAGTCTCCATATCAGTGGGACTGTCTGCAGGGAGGGATGAGGCACGTCCCCTCATCCCCACCCCAACACTGGACACACTTTTGCACAAACTCTTATACATACGGGCACTTACTAAATATTTGATTAGAAAAGAAATAATTCTCAAATTCTCCAAGAAAAAAGGAGTTATAAAGATGGAGGGTAGAGAAGGAGAATAGGCCTGTCTATTGAAAGATGCAGCATTTTTTAAAGTTGGGTTTTTTTTTAATTTTAAGTAATCTCTACACGCAACGTAGGGCTCAAACTCACAGCCGCCAGATCGAGAGTCGCATGCTCCACCGACTGAGCCAGCCAGGTGCCCCTGAAAGATGTGGTATTTGAGGGACAGCTTGGACTCAGAATTGTCCTGCGTCCTCTTTTTTTTTCTCCTCTTGGGAAATTTTTATTTGTTCATTTCTGGTATGAGGATGCTTTTCTCAGTGTCACTGGAGAAGAGGATGGTCCTCCCCTGGACTTGAGTCATGCGGGGCCACCCAATCATAGGCAGAAAGTTAGCCAGGACTGCGCTGAAGATGGCAGTCACATAGCCCCAGCCCAGCAGGCACTGGCCACTGCAGTACACAGAGGAGGTTCCACAGGCTTCCTTGGCAAGTGGGGAGTCCAGGCTGATGGGGAAAACCAGCAGGTCCACAATGGTGGCAGTGGCTAGAAATGGCAGGAAAGAACACCAGTGTGTCAGTCAAGGGGTTCTGTGCCAGTCTCCATTCCTGGACTCACCGATCCACCCTCCCATCCACCCACTCATCCATCAGTCTATTCACTTATATATTCATCACCTTTCCTTTTATCCACCCATTACTCAACTAGCCTTCCACCCAACTGTCCATCTACTACTCACCCGTCCACTCATATCTCCATCCCTCTATCCATTCGCTCATCCATCCATCTGCCCACTTAGCCACCTGCACCCCACCCATCCATCCACCCACCTAATCATCTGTCCATCTATCCACCCAACCATCCATCCATTCATCTACCCAACCATCCATCCATTTATCCATCTATCCATCCACCCATCCATCCACCCACCCAATCATCCATCCATCCATCCATCCATCATCCACTGATATATCCATGGATACACCCATAATTTCACCTACCCACTCACTCATTTGTTAATTCACCAACCCACCTACCCATGCATGCATTCATGCATCGAAACTGTTGCAGGTGCTATAGTGGGCACTAATGATACTAAGGAAACGAGCTGGACACCTCCTCACTTTCAAGACCCTTCCAAATCAGGAGAATCACATGACCCCAGCTTCCTTTGCTGTTCTTCAGCCACATTGGTCTACTTACAGTTCTGTGAACGTGCCTTGCTTGTCTCCATGCTTTTGCCTCTGGTGTTCCATTACCTGGAATCCCCTTCTATATGTGACCAACTCCCATTCATACTTCCAGACTCAGCTCAACTGATTCCTCTTCTGGGAAGACTTCTGTACACCCCTTCCACCCTCCTGGAGTTTTTCCTTGTGTCTTGCGCTCATCCCTATTATGTCAAACACCCCTTGAGTTGTAATCACTTGGTGTGCCCCACACGCACTAGACCCTGTGCAAGCCTAGGACAAGGACTATAGCTCCATCCATTGATTCAACAAATATTTAGCGGACATCTATTGTGTGCAAAGCACTGTCCCAGGTGCTGGCGATGTCAAAGCAGACATGTCCTCGCCCTCAAGTAGCTGACATTCTAATGGACAGAGATGAACAATAGTCAAGCAGGCAGATACGGTAAGTGCTGTGAAGCATAGAGAACAAAGAATGAGGTAGGAGAATCTCACAGAAGACCTCACTGAGGCCGTGATATTTGAGCAGAGTAGGGGAGCAAGACCTGTAAGATCTGAGAAACGAGAATTCCAGACAGAGGGAACAAGCATGGTGTATCTGAGCAAAAGAAAGCAAGCCATGTGGTTGGATCATGTTGAGCCTGGCAGAAGGGGCAAGAGGTGAGATTGGCGAGGGAATGAGGGTTTAATCAGGCGGAGCCTCACCGTCCATGACAAGGAGTGTGGATTTTACTCTGAGTGTAACAGGAAGTCACTGGAGGGTAGATAAGCCAGTCTGAGGGGCCCGATCTGATTTCAGTCTTAATAGGACCTGTTTGGCCAGCATAGCAGACAGATTCTAGGGGTCAAAGGTGGCAGCAGACAGACATGTGAGGTGGTTATCTCTCTAATCCAGGTGAGAGATGGTGGAGAATTAATTGAATGAGGGTTGCAGTGAAGGCCTGGGCTAGACCATCCAAAGCCTATGTATGAATTAGAGAAAAGCAACCCTTCTGGGGAGCTGCAGCCCTGCAATTTCACAGGGTAGCAAGTGGCACATAGGCTAGATTTCTTCATCACTCAGCCCTCAGCTGGGCACCGCTGTGCAGTGCACAACCTGCCCAACTGTGTATGGTGGTCCTGGTAAAGAGGATACAAAGTGGATGGATGTGAGAGAAACAAAGGGCGGGGCAGACTATTAGGAATGGGTTTAGCTAAAGGCAGGAGAGGGTGATGTTAAGTATGCCGTTCCCTCCCCACCATTTCTGGCTTGCCAACAGACCAGGAAGTCTATAATCCTAGGATTTATCTCTGAGAATCAACACAGGAGGCCAGACTCTGCTCACAGGTTCGTTCATTCATTCACTGATTCATTCATTCCACAAACTTGTCTGGAATGCTTATGATGTGCCAGTGGATTTACCTGCAGCTGCCTGCACCCTTGGCATTGGGCCACTGCCCCTTCTGAGACAGCCCTTTGGGGGCCAGGGCCCAGGACAGGAGGAGAACTGCACTGAAGGCCGACAAGAGCCATCCTCCAAGGAGAATTGCAGCTGAGACCTGTCAGGAAGAAAGAGCAAGGAGAGTGTTGACTGGGACAGGTAGGGGCAGGTGCAGGTGTCTCTACTTATTGGGTAGCTACTGAATCCTCAAAACCCCAAGAGGTCTGTGCTATTATCACCCCCCATTTTACATATAAACAAACCAAGGTCCAAGGAGGTGGAGTCATTTGCCTCAGGGCACATAGCGAACTAAGTGGTAGAGCTAGAATTAAAATCCAGACTTACAACCACCATGCCCCACTTTACTGAGTACCTGCTATATGACAGGATCACCAGGAGAGGCACCAGTGTAATTAAAAGTTCCTTAGAGGTGCCGGACTGGGATTCCTGACCCATTTGGTAACATGCATCATAACTGAGACTTTCAACACCATAGCTGCGGTTTTTAAATTTAGCGCTTAGAGGGTAGCCACGTAGGTGTGCGCAGGTTGTACACTGCACAACTCCTGGAGATGCAGTGGGATCATCATACATTTGCATATTGATTACAGTTGTTTTCCAGCACCTGGCAGTATAGTGTCCCAAAGAAGGGGAACCTTTTCCTAATTTGTGCTAAGGTACTAAATGGACATGGGGCTGCTTTCAGAATCATCCTGGATGTTTGCTAAAATGCAGATAGCCAGACTCTACCCCACACCTACAGAGTCAGAGGCTCAGTGTGGGGTAGGGTAGGCGGTGGGAACCAGAACTTGGCTTTTGTTGTTGTTGCTCTGGTGGATTGGATGGTGAATTGGTGAGCCCAGGTCTCACCTTCCAGGCAAAGTCAGGAATGTCATCCAGGGACCTGAAGGTTCCACAGCTCTGGTTCCAGCCGTTACCCTGAGGCCAGGAGCAGTAGGTGAGGACGCCAAAGGAGAAGGTGGGGGTCTGGAACCAGACAGGAGAGCTGAGGCTGAGGGCTGAGATGCAGGCAAGGGAGAGTCCCAGGGATGCCCACACACTGCCCGCCATCAGGGGGTGTCAAGGACCTAGCAGGCAACAGGCAAGGTTAGTGGTGGAGACTGCCAGGAAGGAGAGAAATGGGCTGGGGAGGGTCTCCCGCTCCGCAAGTCAGGGACTTGGTCCTGTGTTCAGACCCCAGGCAGGTCATCAGCCTCCTTTTGGCCTCGTGATGCAATGGGAGGTGTTAATATCTGGGGAGCGGGGACAGGGCTTTGCGCTAACAGGTTCTGGAAGTAGAATAGCCCCAAATCTTAGAATAAATAATAGTGCTTAAACAGAACTTTGAACACACACATTCTGCATGGGACGTCATCATCACTGGTCCAGGCAAGGCCCCTCCTGTGTTTCTCTCGTTCATTCATTTGGTCATTCATTCATTCTCTCCACCCATCAAGTCTTGCACTGTCCCAAGGGGCTTCTTCTCCCCAGAGTGGGTACCTTTTTCTAAATCACACACAGACACTATGTTTCCAGCAACTACCCTGCCCATTAGCTCATGCCTTCTAATGTGTCTTTTTGTTTGGAGGTATTTTTGCAAAATTGGTATGGCTCAGCATGTTTGTATTTTTCGCTTATGTAAATGACATTATTTTGTATGTTGCATTTTGTTTCCTACTTTGGGCACTAAGCATAACGTTTTTAGGGTTGATCCATGTAACTGTGTATCCCTATTCCATTTAACTCGGTGTGAGTTTCCCAGGGGCAGATCCTGAAACAAGGGTTTGGGTGCAAGTAGTGTACTTTGGAGGCAGCCCCGTGGAGGAAGAAGTGGGATGAGAAGAGAACGCAGCCAGTTAAGAATGTGTTATGAAGCCGGCTGGCCCCAGTGTGACTCCGGGAGATGGCAACCGGCACCCTAGAGTTACCCTTCCCGGGGGCTGAGGGAGGCGCGGATTTTACACAACCAGTTCTCGCCAGCCATTGGTTGAGGGCTGCCCCCAGCAGTGGGTGGCGGCAACGTGCGGGTGACCAAATAGGCTGCAACGGGACCGACACTGTACGGGCAATGAAATGCAGTACAGGTGGAAACCCACTGCTGCGCGGAGACCCCGAAATGCCGAGGGAGAGTGAGCCGAGCCCGGCCGGACCTGCCACCCCGTCGCCTCCACCTGCGGCGTGGTATTATTCCGTTTGCATTTCACCAGCGCTAGCCCTCTGCCCCCGGCAGCTGTGCTGTGAACACCCGTGTGCACGGTCTTACGTGAGAATTTTGTGGGTGCACGCTTTGGAACACCTCGCTGCCTGCGATGGCATGTCTCTGTTTCCTCTGAGTGAGAAATCCCACCTCCTTTCTACATTCTCTCCGTCTGTGCCGGAAGGTGCCCAGGGGCCCACATGCCCAAACATTAGACTTTGTTCTGTCTCCTCCCGCTTTACAGATGGGAAAGTAGAGGCGCAGAGAGGGTAACAGACTCCCCCAGACTGACCCAGGAAGTCAGTTTGGGTGAGTGAGCTGGAGGAGTGTCTAATAATAACAGCCACTGCTGTCCACATGCTCTCATGGGCCAGGCAATTCACATGCATCGCATAACTCATACGCTACGTGACGCCCCAGCCACAAGACTAGAGGGCCGGAGTGGGCTCATCTTTGTTGACTGGAGGAGAGCCCTCTTGTGGCCCAGGGGTCTGCCGGGCTGCACAGCAGCAGAGGAGGGTGGGTGCTATGACTTCCTGTTTTATAAGGGAGGACCCTGAGGCTCAGAGAGGTGTGGGCGACTCAGCTCAAGGACACAGTTGGAAAGGGTGGCCGGGGATTCATACGCAGACCTGGTGACTTGACAGCTGTCCTTGAAAGCCCAGGGTAATGACCCTAACAGTCACCGTGCATCATCCACCTGCTGTGGGCCAGGCACAGGTTTGGGTGGCTCCCTGGGGGAAGAGAAGGGACATGCCCAGGGTCTTACGGCTGAGATGTGGGACAGCAGGACTTGAACCTGGGTCTGTCTAATACTTGAACCAGTATTAAGTTGAATACTTAACCATGGCATTTCCCATCTCCTTGCTCGGCTTCATTCACCCCCCCCCCACCTCTACTCTTCCTGCTATCTTCCTCTCCCCAGCTCTTAGCTTTCTTCTGAGGCAGGGCTGTATATCTGTCCCTCTCTGCTCAGGGGCATCTGTTCCCCCACACAAGGCCAGGAGAGCGCCTCTAGCCTGGTGATGGCATCTCCCTATATCTTATTCCAGAGAATTTCATTTCTCTTGCCCTGAGACGACTACCCCCGTTGTGTCTGTGAAAGTCCCAGGTACAGACCGACGTTCCAACCATTGATAGCCCAAGCAAATGCTTTCTCTTTGGGGAGGCATACAGGCTTTGAGGCCCCAGAAGTTCAATTGTGGCTATCATATTTATTGTCTGTGTGACCTTGGGCAAGTCAGTTACCCCTTGTGAGCCTCAGTTCTTTTATCGGTGAAACAAGCCTTCTACTAGTACCTATCTCATGGGTTGTTGGGAGGACTAAATGAGAAAATGTACAGAAGGTGCTTTGTAGAGTGCCCTGCACCTGGTACGTCTTCAATAAATGGTCATAATGATCGTGATGGTGGTGGTGATGGTGATGGTGGTGATGATGTTGACGGTGATGATGGTGATGGTGGTGATGGTGGTGATGATGTGGTGGTGGAGGTGATGTTGGTAGTGGTGGTGATGCTGATGGTGGTGATAATGATGGAGATGATGATAATGCTGATGGTGGTGATAATGATGGAGATGATGATGATAATGCTGATGGTGGTGATGATGTATGATGGTGCGGATGTGGTGGGGGGGTGATGCTGCTGGTGGTGATGGTGGTAATGGTGGCGGCAGAGGTGGTGGTGATGGTGGTGATAATGAGAAGGAGGTGATGATGGTGGCAATGATGTGGAGGTGGTGACGATGGTGATAGTGGTGGCGGTGGTGACTGATGCCAGTTGTATCGGTATTATTCACAGTTGCCTGATGGCTCATAACTAGGATTAGAAGCTACTTCAAACTGATGAAAACCAAATGGAGACACAGATTGCTCATGCAACTTGCCCAAGATCCCCTGGCAAATCAGGGGAAAACTGGAATCTAAGCCAAGACTCCAGCTCCCAGACTGATAGGCAGAAACACCTTCTCCTCCCCTCAGAACATCCCTACAACTCCCGCTCCCCAATGCCTGTCCCCTTGGCTTGCTCTCAGAGAGGAAGGGGAGCAGATGGGTGGGAAAGACAAGGAAGGAAGGGAAGGGTGCCAGCAGCGGAGGGAGAACTGGTAATTACCCCAGCAGATAGGGAGAGCGAGGTTGGTGGGGCGCAAACCACTCCAAAGGGAAGTTAAGACCCTGCTTCAACCACTGACCAGCAAACGCCGACCGCTACCCCCTTGGTGACCTCTCTACCCCTCCTGGAAGGGTTGGGCAAGACGCCTTTCCCTCCATCTCTACCAGCTCCTCCAACACATGCATCAGCACAAAGAGATTTTATGACCTAGCCTAGCAGTACAAGGACCTCCCTCGAGTAACCACGCTGCAGTTTTCCAGAGGAATAATGCCAGGTGCTGTGGTGCCTCACATGGTCCCTGGAGACTATCTGGGGTGGCACCTGGACCCAGCCTTAAATGTCACGAAATCATGGAATGCTGAAGTTAGTCAATTTTCCTTCAAACATCAAGAAGAAAGTCTCTGTTGGAGTAAAGCAGCTCTTTTAAAGCTTATTTATTTTGAGAGAGAGCAAGTGAGCATGAGCCAGGGAGGGGGCAGAGAGAGAGAGGGGGGAAGAGAGGGAATCTGAGCTAACAGCAAAGAGCCTGATGAGGGCCTCGAACCCACAAACTGGGAGATCATGACCCGAGCCGATGTCGGATGCGTAACCGACTGAGCCACCCAGGTGCCCCAAGCTAAAAAAGAAATTATTAAAAACTGATGGGGAACCTTGAACAGGCAACAGAGTCCAGTGAGAATTTAGGAATGTGGTTGGGGTTTCCTTGTATTGGCGGTTTTCTTCTATGTTTTGCTGTGATACTGGTTGTCCATTAGGAACTCACATGTATTTTAATGAACAACTGAAAGTCCAGTCTTATTTAAATAATAAGAGAGGTGGCTGGATGAGGAGGCTGAGGGGAGAAGGTTCTTTGCTAATAGGAACACTACTTAGACGACTGGAAGTGAGGCCCAGCAGGGCTGAGCCGGCTCAAGGCCACCATGGTCAAAGCAGAGCTGCCCACCAAGCCAAGGGCACCTACACAGACTCCCCAGGGCTGGTGCTTTTCAACCTTGGGTCTCACTTTGGGCTCTAAGCCCGGCCAGCACTTTAAATGTGGCACGACTCTTGGGCTTGGAGGCTGGCCAGTCACTCTATCACTTCCCAGCTCTATGACCTGGGGTAAGTCACTCCATTGCTCCGGGCCTCAGTTTCTCCATCTATAAAAGCAGATTGGGCATCCCAGAGGGTAGGGAGCTTTGGGTTCAATCACTGAGCAGGGTGATGTTCTAGAAAGAAGCGGACAGACCATCTTCCCCTTCCCAACACTATGACCTTGGGGAGGCCATCCCACCTCTCTGGATAGGGGGGTAGGAGTTATTATGAAAGTTCAAGGGGATAAAATGCATGTGTGTGCCTTTCAGGGGAGGGAGAGAGAAGCTGGGGCAGGTAGGTCAGGGTCACAATGCATAGACTTTTTATTCCTAGGATTAGAAAAACCTCGTGGCCGTCCGCCAGCAAGTGAGATGCAGCCCCTTGAGTGAGGGAGAGTGGATTTTTTTAATCCTGCACCAAAATCAGCCTCTCCTGTGGGTTTGGCAGGATCCTGAGGGGTGTAATTCCAGCCAGGAAGCTGGGGAGCCCAGAACTGCCCAAGGCCCATGATTTTGCCTCTCTCTGGCTGCCCCAGTGGCTCTCCGGGTGTTTCTGACCTTGAAAAGCATTTTGTTCTCCGGATAATGTGCTCAGTGTCACCTGGGAAAATCACGCCAACCGTCCAGGTGCCCAGAAACCTAAATGAGGCATTATAACCTGAAACCACATCCGGGCAGGCTCCAATTAGCTGGAATCCACCTAAGGGAAGCTTGAAAGGGGCTGAACATTTTCTCCTCCAGCTCAGCATCTAACTGTTGATGACGGTGGAGGATTCTTGAGCGCTCACTATCACAAAGCCCCATTTGAAACACTTTCGGTGCCTTAGGTCATATAAGCCTCCTGGCCACTCTATGGCAGGTGCTGTTCCGGGAACTCGCGTTTTTACAGAAGACAAAACGAAGGCTCAGGAAGTAAGTGGCAAGCCCTGCACTCAGGGTCAGGCAATTGGACTTCTGACTCTGGGCCCTAAGCCCAAAGTGATGCTAAAAGGTTAGTTTAAAAGTCAGATACATACCCAGCAGCTTCCTGGGCTGTCCAGGGTTAGGGCTTGGTCAACCCTCCCACCTGATCTGACCAGAGAGCATGCATGTTCCCAGAGGAGCCACAGCCAGCCATAGCAGGCAGGGCTCTGGGACTCGGGAGGTTAGAGGTGGCTGCTAGTTCCTTGGTATGTCCCCACCACCAAGTCCCTTTCTTTTCCCTGGCTTTTGTGTCCTTATCTATTAACCAAAGGGGTTGGTCACTTGTTCACTCAACCTATATGTGCCCAGCCCTGTCTGACCCTCATGGATAGAGCAGTGGACAGAGTACCTGCCCTCTAGGAGCTTTGGGTTTTGTGGGCAAGACAGAGAAACAGGAAAGAACAATGTGGTCCGGCCATCCATCCATCCATCTAACAAATATTTATTGGGTGTCTATTATGTTCCAGGAAGCATTTTAGGTGTTGTAGATTTAGTCATGAGGAAAATAGACAAATCTGTTGTCCTCACGGAGCTTACACTCTAGAAGGAGAACAAGACAGTAAGGATATAAACAAGTCAGCATATAAGATGTCAGTTGTTAATAAATGCCACAGAGAAAAATGGAGCAGGGAAAGGAGATGCCATGTGATTGGAGAGGTCATGGAAAGCCATGAGAAGGTGACCTTTGGGCAAGAACTGAAGGGGGAAGCCAGGTGGGTTTGTGGGAGAGGAATATTCCATGCAGAGGAAGGTGCGAGTGCAAAGGCCCTGTGGTAAGCAGGCGCTTGGCAAGTTTCAGGAAGCCAAGAGGCGGAGGGATGGGGGAGAGTGGAGAGCTTTGTTGGCAGTGAAGATCTTTGTCTTTTAATTTCTGAGTGAGATGCAGAGTCTGTGGATAGGCCTGAGCAGGAGGGTGAGGACCTATCTTGTGTTTTACAGAGATCACTGCAGCTGCTGGGGGGAGAACCAGGGCATAGGGAGAAGAAGGGAGAAGCAGTCAGCACCTTTAGTCAGTCAAGTGAGAGACAATGGTGGATCAGATAGGCAGACAGAGAGGGAGGGAAGGAGAAAGGAGTGGTCAGATGCTGGATCTATATTAAATGTCAAAGGTCAAGCCAACCGGATTTGCTTACAGATTTGACACAAAGTGTGACAATACCTCCAGGGCATCCTCAATACCTTGGGGTGGGGAGCCACAGGAGGGGTAGGTTTGCTAGGGGAGGAAGAGGTATCTAAATGTGATGTAGCCTAGGTCAGGTTTGGGATGTGTATTTTATGAACCCATCAATCAACAGATACATACAGACACGGCTTCAGACCAAGAGAAAGCCCAGGGCAATGTTGGACTCAAGCACAGAGGAGGGGCACCTGATCCAGCCTGGGGAGTGGAGGGGGGGGCAGGTGATGTCCAGGCTGAGATCTGATGCACCGGTTGGGACTGGGGAGGATCCCACTCCCACTCCTGTCTCTTCCTCCCAGCTGCCCAGCCGGCTGAGCCAGATTTCTGCTTCTAGTCTAGGCTGCGTTCCAGGTTGGCTGTGTGAGCTTTGGAAAATCCTGCAGTGTAATGGCTCTAAGCCCCAGTTTCCCATTGCAATGGATTGAATGGGTGTGTGCCCTCAAAATTCTTCTGTGGAAATCCTGCCCCACAGGGTCATTGGACTAGGAGGTGGGCCTTTGGGAGGTGATGAGGTCATGAAGGTAGAACTCTCGTGAATGGCATCAGTACCCTTATAAAAGAGGCCCCAGGGAGCTCCCTCACCCCTTCAGCCATGTGAGGACACAGAGAAAAGATGGCCTTCTACGTAGTAGGAAGTGGGCGCTCACCAGACGCCAAATGTGCCTGCATCTAGATCTTGGACTTCCCAGCCTCCAGCACTGAAAAATTTATTTATAAGCCTCTCAGTCTGTGACACTTTTTTCTAGCGACCTGAGAAGACCAAGATACCCGCCCTCAGAAGGATGGCCATGTCCTAGACCAATGGGACTTACCTTTGGGAGGCGACAGAGTCCTTTGAAAATGGGATTTAAAACTATGGATGCAAGGTGCCTGGGTGGCTGTGTCGGTTAAGCATCCGACTTCAGCTCAGGTCACGATCCCATGGTTCCTGGATTTGAGCCCCACTTGGGCTCTCCACTCTTGGAACAGAGCCTGCTTTGGCTCCTCTGTCTCCCTCTCTCTCTGCCCAGCTCGTGCTCTCTCTCTCCCCAAAATAAACATTTAAAAAATATATTTAAAAATAATTTTAAAAAACTATGGGATGCATTCCCCGTGCAGCCTTGTGTACACACACACACACACACACACACACACACACATTATTTCAGGGGCTCATGGACCCCTGAAGCCCATTATGGCCTCTGGACAAGACTTTCCCCTCTCCCCCCTCCAGATTCTTCCCTCCAGACTCACCACACTTCAGGTCAAAACTCTCCAATGTGGCCTCTTCTGCTCAGGCTCCAGCTTTGAACAGAAGTCTATGACCCTGTAAAATGTTCCCTTTGAAGGAAACATTCAGGTTGGTGAATAAAGCCCAGGTGGGTGATAAGCTGGTGTGGGGTGTGTGTGTGTGTGTGTGCTCCTTAAATCAACAGGCTTTCACTCCGGGCTGCTGGAGGGGCTGGACAAGGAGGGAAAAGCCAACCACAAATCGGAATGGGGTATGGGTATGGTGTTTCCTGGGTAGGAGAAGGCATGAATAGGGATTAACTGATCTACAATTAAACAGCAGTTGTTGAAATTCGTGGCACTGTGCTTTCCCTTCTGCTTTGGTAATTCTAGTCCATGGAACAGGCTTACATATTTCCCTGGGACCTGAGGATCTTCGCTATAGCCTGTGAACTTCCAAAAGTGGGCACTGGATCTGAAAATCTTTATCTCCAGCATCTACCTTAAGATTTCACACAGAGTAGGTGCTGGTCTTGTCTTTTGCTGTGAGACAATCGTAATTCAAACTGGCTCAAGTAGAAATGAGAAATTTATTGGCTTCCATAACTGACATTTTAATGTTACAGCTTTAGGCACAGCTGGATCCAGGTGAATAAGCAATATCTTCAGGACTTCTCGCTCCCCCATCTCTCAGCTCTGTTTTCTGCTGAGTTGGCTTCACTCGCAGGCAGATTCTCTCTGGCTTCTGGCTTCTGGCTGGCCTTCTGAGGCCAAAGGAAAGCAATTCCAGAGAAAAGAAAGCTTCTCTTTATACAGAGTGGCAGCAAGTGTTGTGATGAACTCTTGTGGGGCAAGCTTAGGTTACATGCCCACCCATGAACCATTCATTGTGGCCAGGAAGGTGGGTTGTTCTGATTGGCCAGACTTAAGTCCTGTGCCCTAGGATTGGGGGTAGGGGGTTGGGGACTGGTGATATGGTAGGCATGTCACAAGGTTCAACCCCCTGGGATGACATGGACTAAAGGTGGAGGATGGGGTGGTTTCTAGGAGGAAAACTAAGGTTAGCAGAGGATGTGGGATGGATGCTGGGCAGGTGAGAAAAAGAGATATCGCTCTAATGCTGTAAATGCTACCATGACAAACAGGGACACACTGGCTCGTGCTAGAGGAAGCATGAGGGTCCAGAAAATTAAGTGCAGAAAATGTGAGTGAGGCCTGAGGCCGAGGTTAAGTCCCAGCTCTGCCACCTGCACTTAGTGTGACATTGGTCAGGGCATCTCTGCCTCTCTGGACCTCAGTTTCTTTATCCGTAAGATGGGCACATCTGGAGTTGATTATTGCTAGGGATTTCCCACTCATTCAGTCACTCAGTTCTTCATTTGTTTCTTTCTCTTTTTTAATATTTATTTTTGAGAGAGAGCGAGAGAGAGAGAGAGCACAAGCAAGGGAAAGACAGAGAGAGAAAGGGAGACACAGAATCCGAAGCAGGCTCCAGGCTCTGAGCTGTCAGCACAGAGCCCAACGTGGGGCTCGAACTCACAAACTGTGAGATCGTGACCTGAGCCAAAGTCAGACGCTCAAGCAACTAAGCCACCCAGGTGCCCCTTCATTTTTTTCTTTCAATCAATATTTGTTGAAAGGCTTTGGAGTTAGGGAAAACTGGATCTGAATCCCAGTTCTGATGCTTATTGGCTGTATCAGGCTTGACAGATACACCTTTTCAGGCGTGCTCAGCTGTGTCCTTCAGAGCCCCCCAGCCACACTAGCCGCAATCCAGCCTCTGCTCTCCCTGCAAGCAGTCGGGGTCCCTTGCTGCAGCCACTTGACCAGCTCAGCCTGCAGTGCCTGCAGTGGCCTGAGGACTGGGCCAGCCTCCCCAAATCCCCAGCTGTCGTCTAAGCTGATGTGACCAGACCGTCGGCAGTGGGGGCTCGGGTGCCTCCCCTTGCAGACTCAGGTACAGCTCTGGGTGGGAAACTGGCTTCCCTCATGGCTGCCCAGAGGCACAGGTGACACAACCCAGAAGTGAGAAGCAATTGGACCCAACCGTGACCGACGGCAGATAGGAGATGGGATGTGTCAGTGCGTGCATGTCTTGCCTTTGGTCCCTGCAGTAGTTCACGTGGCCTCTCTGGAGATGCCCTGAGTGCTGGAACTCCCGGCTGGCTGTGTTTTCATGAGAGGCTCTAGTCAACTTCTCATGTGTTGTATGTGCTCACGCTCTTTCGTCGCCTCAGAGTCCCTTTCCTTCACTTTCGTTGGGTTGGGATTACGCTCCCAGCTAAAGCATTAGCAAGAAACTTTTGTCTCGGGCTCTGTTTTCCAGGGAACCCAGACTGAGATACCATAGCTGTGTGACCTTGAGCAATTTACTTAACCTCACTGAGCTTCAGATCCCCGCATCTATAAAAGAGAGGGAACAATAAAGCATCTCTTACAGGATTGTTGAGACAGCCGCAGGCAAAGTGCTCGGCTCAGTAAGTGACAGTTTCCATTTGTATCCTTGCTGGGAACCAGGTGCTGGGTCATGTCATGTGAAAACAGTTATTCAACATTCAACTCCGTGGATATTTCTTGTGTGTCAACTTTGTACTAGTCTCTGCTCCCAAGGAGCTCACGGTCTAGAAAGGCAGGGATGTAATTGGGCAATTATACTACAGTGTTATTAGTGCTTTAGTGGTGGGTGGAAAACTGGGGGGCCGCAGTATGGTAGTCAGGGATGGTAATAAGAGGTGGCTCCTTGGAGGAGGTGATATTAAAGCTAAGATCTGAAGAGTATTTAGTGGTTTCTGATGATGGGCAAGTGAAGGGCCAAGTGTTCCAGACAGAGGACATGGCATGGGCACAGGCCTGGTGTTAAGGGACAACATTTCAAGGAATATACTGGCTCCCACCCTCAAGAAGCAGGCAAACTACAAGGGAAACAAAATGGATAAGTGTGAACCAATGAAAATGCATGAATATGGTCTTTGCCAAGGAATATGTGAGTTCTAGAACTATATGGTTCAATATGGTAGCCAGAGCCACATGTGGCTATTTAGATTTAAATTAAAATTAAATAAAATTTAAAATTCAGTTCCTCAGTCGCACTGGCCACATTTTGAGTGCTCATCACTGCAGAAAGTTCCATTGGACAGAGCTGCCACATCAGGGCAGACTTCCCGGAGGAGGGGACAGAGTAGGAGTACTGGGAGAGTCGCTGGGTGGCACTGTCCTCTATCCCCAGGAACAGAAAAGCCAGGGGTAAAGCCAGCTAGGAGTTGGCTCTGGAAACAGTGCACAACCTGACACCTCTTTGGTCAGGGTATAATCTCTGGGTCTGTGCTGGCTGGCAGCCTCTCACCTGGATTGGAGGACCCAGGAATGCAGGGGGAATCAGCAGCGGAGGGGCTCAACCAGGAAGTCCTCCTGCTCTCAAGGCCAGGAGCATTCTGGGAGTTGTAGTTTGTCATCTCTGGGATGCCCTCAAAGCTTGACGGAGGCAGAAGCGCTGGTGCTGGACCTGGGCTGGGCATCTCTCGGGGGAAAGAGCTGGTCAGGCTGGGAATGGATACCCCCGGGTTGGGGGTTCCTGCAAGTGCTGGCAGGAGGAGGGCTGTGTTCTCCCTGCTGGTGCTTACATTCTGGGATAGAGAGGTGATGCCAAGATGGAGCACTAAGCTGGCTGGGAGCCAAGAGACATTCAGTTTAATTTTTTTTTAATGTTTATTTATTTTTGACAGAGAGAGGGAGAGAGAGCACGAGAGAGCATGAGCGGGGGAGGGGCAGAGAGCGAGGGAGACACAGAATCCGAAGCAGGCTCCAGGCTCCGAGCTGTCAGCACAGAGCCCGACGCAGGGCTCGAACTCATGGACCGTGAGATCATGACCTGAGCCCAAGTCGGATGCTCACCTGACTGAGCCACCCAGGCGCCCCTGAGAGACATTCAGCTTAAACAGAACCCTCAGTCCACACATTCTGGTTAATCAAGATTTGCCCAGGAGAGACAGGAAGTTCCTATAAGGTTGGAGAGGAGAGGTGGCATATGATATGCTATCAGCTGTTGGTCGTTTGTGCGTTTAACCCAGTATTTACTGTGCTCAACATTTATTGAGTGCTTACTGTGTGCCAATCCCTGCTCTAGGCACTGGGAACCAGGAGTGAACAAGAGACAAAAGTCTGTGCCTCCAGGAGGTTTCCAGAAGGGAGCAGACAATAAACAATGAATTGCCTTTGCTTCTAGAACATACACCTGTCCTGTAAAAGCCCTGGATTAAACGTGCATTTTGACAGATTTTTACTTTCAATTCAACCATCCTCCCGTCTCCTACCCCCAGGGGTGGCAGTCATATTTAAAAACCAGTGACTTGGGGCCTACCGATGATTGTGTTCAAGACATCCAGATGATAGAGGAGAGTGTCCTAAGGTATTAGATCTTATGGGGCCTCTACCTCAGCATTTTGAGTCAATTAGAGAGTGTTAGGCTGCTCCTTGGTAAAATGGGGCGGGGGGTGGTCCTAACCTCAAAAGGACTGTTGTGCAAATGGAAAGAGTTAACAGATACGGTGTGTGTCTCCTGCAACAGAGATGTATTTCCTTACACACACACACACACACACACACATCAAGATGAGGCAAGTGAGCCTCCCGTCAGTTCTCCCAAAGCCACGCAGTGTGATGTCCTTTTTCTCTCTTCTCACCTTTATCGAGGTCTAACTCCTCTTCAATAAATGCACATGATTTTAGGTCCTCCAGTTATTCATGCCCGGTGCATTTCCTTAGGAGACCTTGTCACCAATGCAGTTCAATTTATTTGTGCAATGTCCCACAAGAGCCTGGAGCTTGCCAGCTGCTTAACCACTGGGTGCCCAGCACCTAGCACGCTGTAGGTGCTTAATAAAGATGTATGGAATGGAAGATAGCGACACAGGTGTTTTCTTGTTTAGGGGCGGCTTCCTACGATTCTCTCAAGTTGTCCAAAAGTCTTCACGGGTCTGGCTTCCCACTGCAACACAATGGCAGCGGCCGTCGCACGCAGTAGGCACCCCCACCCCCCTAATGTGCTGAACAGCTTCCCACACGCCCGAAAAAGGGGTGCAGTTCCCCTGCCCGCCGCGAGGGGGCGCTGGCGCCTCGCGCAGATCCTTCTTGCTCTGGGGCTGGAGCCAGCCGCCGGGATGATTCAAAGGGCGAGTCTTTACCCAGCGCCTCCAGAGTTCCCGGGCTGCCTTAGGCTCTCGGGAGGGCAGGCCCGCGGCGAGCCGGTACCCGTTGCGGGGGATCCCGGCCGGCATCTGGGGGTCGTCCCGGGAACGCGGGCCGGGATCACGAGCACGTTCCAAGTTGCGCGCGGCGGGGTCGCACAGGCAGGCGCGGAGCGCTTCCGGGAGGAGAGTTCCCGCTGCACTCGCGACCTCTGACCCTAGCCTAGGGGCCTGCAGGCGCTCGCGGGTCTGGCCGGCCGCGCTCAGCCCCAGGCCCCTCCGCGCAGGCGCGCCAGCGGCGGTTCCCATGGCGACGGGGGGCGCTTCCCCGCGCGAGGCCCCGCCCCCAGCAGGCTAGGCTGCGCGGGGCCGCTGCGGCGCGGGAAGGTGCCGCGGGCTGCGGGCAGGCGGCGGCGGCTGCAGGGTAGGTTGTGCGGCGGCCGCCGGCTGTGGGGGCGGGCTGTCTGCCCCCAGTCCCCCGCCCGCGGAGGGGCTGGGGAGGCGGCGGTGGGCGATGGCCGCCAAGTTTCTGCTCGGCTGAGGCCCCGGGAGAAAAGTTGGCAAAGTTGGCCCGGGAAGAGGTGGGGACCCGGTGGATCTCCCCTGGCTCCGGGTCTGCGTGGAGGGAGGATACCGATTTGGGAGCCGGGGGATCTGTCTCCCGAGACTTGGGAGTGGATCCCGCGGGAAGATCCCGCACAGCGCAGCCAATGGATCCCGCACCACCAGGCTGAAGACTTGGGAGTCGAGCCCAGGAGTGGATCGGGCACCGGCGGCCTGGGGTCCCTGCCATTCGATCTCCAGCCTGAGGATGGCGGGGGTCAGTGATTGGAGACTGGGAGCTAGTTGATCCCTTTCCCTCTCCCTCTCCACGCTTGTCCGAGCCGTGGCAGTGGATCCTGAGAGGAAATCTTGTAGCCGGGAGCTGGGGGATCGCTGGAGATCCGGGGCACCCAGTCTGGAGCGGCTAAGATCTGGACGTCCGTGCGGGTTGGAGGCCCGGAGGTGGGCACTGGGGAACGGGGGTGTTCGGCGAGGCCGAGCCCGGGGCAAGAGGATTCTGCGGGCAGCGGGGGCGTTGAAGACAGCCGTGCGCGGGGCCCCTCGGGCGCCGGGGCTCCGGACGCGCCCTCCCCGCGGGGCCTGTGCTCCCCTCCGCGAGCCTTCCCGGGGCTGAGGCGCCCTGATGGGATTAAGGCTCAGCCCCCCTGCTCCTGGCTGGCTCGGAAGGCCCTCATCTTGCTGGTGGCGCCGCCCGGAGCCACAGGCGGGGCTCTTGGGAAGGGAAGTAGCCCGTTGGCCCCCACCCGAGCCCGACCTCTCCACACCCTTCTGGCACACACTCGCTTCGGAGCCGGGGCGCCGCGCCCTGAAACCCGCTCGCGTCCTGTAGCCGGGTGCGTGACCTCCGCGCGCCGCCTAGGTGGCCTGGGCTTCCTGCCGGCCTGCACTGAACTTTCTCTACCCAGGAGCAGCCATTACCTTTTGGAAGGGAAAGGGCTGTACCTGTTGCACAAAGGAAGAACGTTTTCTTTGCAGCTTCTTTGTGACCTTGGGAAAAACACTTAACCTCTCTTGAGCCCCGTCTCCCCTTGGAGCAAAATGGGGTAGGATTGGGAGGGGGATCAAAGTCTTCTGAGTGGCCGGCGGGATTAATAGGTGTGATCGGTATGAGACAGGGACTCTGTAATTAATAAGTGGGCTCTTATTCTGTGGCCATTTCTTTCCCGTGCCCCATCCCCTGTACTTCCCATACAGTATCCCAGGGGAAGCTCCAGAAAGGCAGCTTGCTGTCTTTTTAAACTGCAGGATTAGAGAGATGGTTAACTTGGTCTTTGCTCCAAAGGGGTTTATTACCCCTCTGATCCCCCTCGCAGAGAGAGAAGCTCTGGAGTTTGGCTAATCAGTAACCAGGGCATTTGGACGAGGCTTCTCCCTTAGCTCAGCTTTCCGCTTTCCCAATCCATGGAGGCTCCTGGACAAACACGCATTCACCTCTAGACACTGGCTTCTCATCCCTGGGACGGTTCCCAAGGGAGTTGTGTAGACACCAGTGCCCTCTTGGTGGTTCTAAGGGGAATCCTTTTTAAAGGATTTGCGTGCTTGACGAGGGCGCAGTTACCCAAGAGAAGTGCCAGGTTCCTGTGCTGGACACACGAGGCTGCTGATTCAGTCAACCAGTGTGTGTATTTGAGTACCTACTATGTGGCAGACACAGGGCAAGTTAGGATCTGCCCTCCTGGCATTACATTCTAGCTGTGGCCCTGAAGCAGCCGTGCTGATTCTTGATGTTGGGGTTGCAACCACACCCCAGATTCTGAAGGTGGAGGACCCCCACCTTGGAGGTACCGGGGGCTTTTACTCAAGGCTGACCTTGGCAGGAAAATGGAACAGGCCACTGTCTGATCCTGAACATATATTCCCTCGCACCATCTCCAGAATACATCTCTTGACCAATTCAGAAAAAGAACCCCAGAGGAGTATTTTAAATATACTTCATTCATTCATTCATTCATTCGTGCGTGCATGCATACATGCAATAAATATTTCAAGACATTGTGTCAAAGAGGAGGCTAGCAGTCATAACCTTGAGGGGTAAAGCCTGGTGAAAAGAGGCAATTGTCTAGAGGGGAGAGCTCTGATAATAAGCAGAGGGGGTGATGCCTGCCTTCTGGCATGCAGCGGAATGGGGGTCAGGGGGGTTAGTTTCTTGGAGAACTTGCCAGCAGGACGAGGATGGTGTTATGGGCCAGAAAAAGGGAACAGAACGGCCTGAAAACACAGGAGGGAGCATAGGGTGTTGGCAGGAGATGCTGGCCGAGGCCAGGTTCACTATTCCCAGGGGTTTGGACTTTATTCCAGGGCTGCGGGGTGCTGTGGATGTTTCTCTGTAGGAGGGGCATGGAGTCAGATGTGTGTTTTGGGAAGCTTGCTCTGCTTTTCTGAGGAGGCTGAGAGACCAGTGAGAGTGCTAGAAAAATCCAGATGAGAGGTGGTCGTTGTCTGAACTTGCATAGAGACATTGGTCAGGATTCTCTTTAGGGAGCCACTCGGTTGCAGACCCCTTCCTGGAGGCGTAGCAGCTGGGTAGGCTTTCTGAGTGCCCCTTGTCTGCCTGCCCAGGGATGGACATAAACATCCAGGTCCTTGGGACTTCACACTTGAACTCACCACCTTCCTGTGTGAGGAAACGGGGCTCGTTATTCCCATTTCATAGATGCGGGAATCAATAATGTGGCAAGGTCTTTGCCAGTCACTGTGGCAGAGTAGGGATTTGAACTTGCTTCCAAATTGCAACTTGTGGATGTTCGGAGTCTGTGAGGTTGAGTACAGAAGCCTCAGGGTGGTGAGGTTGAGTCAGGGTGCAGCAGGGGTAAACCCAGGGAGGCTTCCAGGAGGAGGCAGGGATAGAAAGGAGGGAGAGGGGAGGATTACTGGGGGCAAACCCTGGTCGGGCCTTTCCCGGCTGTGGTCTGGGACATCGTTCTTGTTTCGAGACCCAACTTCCTCATCTGTAAAATGGGCTCATGATAAGCTACTCCCGTCACTCCGAAGGGTTGTTCTGTGAGTTCAACGAGGCAGTACATGGAAGTGCCAGGCACAGTGTCTGCACCGGTCCGTGCTCACTAAGTCATGGGTATGATTATTATCTTTATAGCTTGTCATCGGGATGTGTTTCAGGCAGGCAGCGCCTCTCCCAACCTGGTGGGGGGGGGGAGGGGGGGGGCTGGGCAGCCACAGGTGACACTTGAGCTGAGTCTTGAAGGATGAGTAGGAGGCAAAGAGAGGACATTCCAAGCAGGAGGAGCAGCAGGCAAAGGCATAGCTTAAGCGGAGAATCGCATGCTAATTGCTATGCCCAGAACACAGAGTGTGCTGAATGAATGAATGAAAGACCATCGGCAACAAAAAATTCTCTTTACACCCCCGGCCACTCCCTAAGTATTCAAGCAGGAAGGCTTTGCCAGCTTTGGGATATAAAAGAGGGCAGGAAGATCACTGTCTAGGAGTTCAATATTCCTTGCCCCACTCACCTATCCGTATAGAAGTGTGACCCCAGACAAGCCACTTCCCTCTTAAAACCTCAGTTGTTCCTCTGTGAAATGGGATGATTGGAGAGAATGTAAGTAAAGCACAGAACACATCAGAATACATGCTGTTCACTGAACCCTTCCTGTGTGCCAGGCTCTGGGCTAAACTCTTTGTTCTTTTTTTATTTTTCACGACAAACCTGGGCGATGCCTGTTTTGGGGACCCTTGATTTTGCAGTTTTTGAAAGTGAGCCTTGGGGGAGTCCTATCCACTCCCGCTACTCAAACTCTTTTATTTATTTATTTACCAAAAATATTTTAATGTTTGTTTACTTTTGGGAGAGAGAGAGAGAGTGAGAGTGCGCGTGTGCAGGCTCATGCAAGTGGGGGAGGGGCAGAGAGAGACAGACAGAATCCAAAGCAGGTTCCAGGCTCTCAGCTGTCAGCACAGAGACTGACGTGGGGCTGGAACTCACGAACCGCAAGATCACGACGACCTGAGCCACAGTCGGATGCTTAACCGACTGAGTCACCCAGGTGCCCCTCGAACTCTTATCATTTAAAAGGATGCTGATACACTGTTTCAATTGAGGGACACACACACACATGCATGTACATTTTTTTCCTTTGTGTGATGAATATTTTATTGAGCATTGTATGTGGCAGTTCAAAAGAGCTTCTGCCCTCAGGAATCCACTCCTCAGGAATCTGGTTGATCACATGGGAGGAAAAGTGGCAGAGAGGCAAAGGGAGACAGGTATGCAGATGATTATGGATTGACTTCTACAGGGTAGTTATCACTGCTCCCTTTGTTAATTGCTCAGTTAATTGACCTTTGAAATGTACTGTAGCCTTGTCTCTATTATAAATATGTCCTCAAAGCGTGATCTTGGGATATTTGCGTCACTGAGTCAGAAGTGATACACACACATACATTTGCTGCATATATACATTTTTTTGTATTGTGAAAATAACATGTAACACACCAGAAACTTTAAAGATGGCCAAATGCTACTGTTTTTTTTTTTTTTTAACGTTTATTTATTTTTGAGACAGAGAGAGACAGAGCATGAACAGGGGAGGGGCAGAGAGAGGGAGACACAGAATCTGAAACAGGCTCCAGGCTCTGAGCTGTCAGCCCAGAGCCCGACGCGGGGCTCGAACTCACGGACCGTGAGATCATGACCTGAGCCGAAGTCGGACGCCCAACCGACTGAGCCACCCAGGCGCCCCCAAATGCTACTGTTTTAAGTGGCAAGCCAGTCCCCCCTGCCAGCCTTTATCACCCTCTGCCAATTATCTTGAGTTACTTTTATGTTCACTCTGGAGCCACATGGAAGGAATTGACTCTGAGGTCTGCCACGTATCGGCTGGGTGACCCTGGGCAGGTGACTTAACCTCTCTGAGCCCCAGTGCCCTCGGTAGTAACCAGGGGTAAATTGTGGGTGGTGAGGGTTGCTGAGCTGAGTAAATGAGAAGGGCCTGGCACATGGTCAGTGCTCCATATGTGTTGATTGCTACTCTTCCTTTTCTTGTTACTTGTTGTGGTAGAGGGGTGTTGCCCCCTCCCCCTAGACTTTGTGCTCCAAGAAGGCAGGAACCCTGTCTTCGCTTGTTTCTTCAGCCCACAGTTGTGGAATAAACAAATGAATCAATATGTGTAGACATATTCTTTTAACAATAGCAATTATAAAACAAAGAATTTCATCCATAAATCAAAAATAGATTGGATATGTTCCCATTTCAGAATGTTTGGACTTACCCTACTCTTAAAAAGCTGAACAACACCCCCAAAGCCTGAAGGTGCTATTAGTTGTTGAACAGATCCTCTGTGGATGGGCATTGAGTTGTTTGGGTTCTTGCTGTGGCACACAGTGGTGTAATCAACATCCCTGTTCCTGTGTCTTTGCACACTTCTTGCATTCCATTGCATTGCAGTCTTGCAGGACAGATTCCAGGATGTGGAACTGATGGAATAAAGGGTGTTTGGGATGTTGATCTGGCCTGCCCAGTTTCCCTCCCGAGCTGTTGATCTTTTCACATTCCTCCTAAGGCTGTGGGAGAGAGAACCTGTTGGCATATATCGGAGGGAGGGAACAGTGGATGACTCTGATTGGTGGCCATGGGAATAACATCTGGCGTGACAGTAGGGAAGGTGATAGTCCCTGCAGGCAGCATACTTTGCAGCCCTTGGGTTTTCATCCAACCTGCGGGGGACCGTGTCCTGGAAGATATGTGCCTATTATACACAAAAGTCCACCTGCTTCTCTCTAGAAACATGTGATTTTGCATTGGTCAGGTTTTCCTATGGTAATACTGTGTAACAAGCATCTCTCCTATTGCAGTGGCCTTTAACGGCACACCATGTGTTCCATGTTCCTGGGTCAGCGGATGGCTGAACTGAACTTGACTGGGCTTGGGCGGCCAGGCCGGACATCAGGCTTTGAGTTGGGTGCGTGTCTGCCCTATGTGTCTTCATCTTGATGCCCAGGCTGATGGTGGCAGCCACTTTTTGGTGGTGGACTCAGGAGCTCAGTGGACCCCATCAGGCCCTCCAAAAGCCTCTACTAGGAACCTGGGGGTGTCCCTTCTGTCCTTCTTCTGTTGGTCAAAGCAAGTCACATGGCCAACCCCAACGTCGGGCGGAGAGACATATACTCCCCCAGTGGAGGCTGAGAGGGAGTGAGTATATATTTTCTGAGCAGTAATAACCTGTCACAGTCAGGTTTCTGATGGGGCAGGATGGAGTCTGGTGGAGGGTCTGTCCAGAAGCGGGGCGGTGAGAACCGTGGCACATGATTTGTGTGGGATGCATCAGAGCCTAAGGAGACCCGATTAGACTTAATAACCCAGGACAGGAAGTTCACCTCTCTGAGCCTCAGTTTGCTCATCTGGAAAGTGGGAATAATATGCCCTCTCCGGCAGAGCTGCTGTGAGGCTCACACGTGGTATTGGATAAGGAGATGTTTCGTGTCTGTGACATGAGGTGCGAACGTGGGGCATGACTGTCCCAAAGGTGAGTCTTGCTCTGGATTTGGTTTACCATTCCTCAAGCTGTGGTACTTACCAGTGAGGCCCGTGGAGTGGGTGAGCACACCGAGGCCAGGGGGAGCCTCAGAGGGGTCAGGTTCACATTCACATCCCAGCTCTGCCCCCTGTGGGCCATGTGACCTTCGGCCAGTCTCATTACCTCTCCGAGCCTCAGTTTTCCAGTCTGTAAAGTGGATGTGGGGTCCGTGCTTGTGACCGTTGGGATGAAGTAGAGGAGAAGCACCTGGTGCCTGTGAGCGTGGAGCTGAGGTGGTCCTGCCAGGGGTGGAATGAGGAATTCTGCAGAATTGGCTCTTCCCAATACCCCTTGGGACTATCGCAGGGAATCTGCATTCAGACTGCCTGGGTTCAAATCCCAGCGCCACCACTCTCCAGCTGAGCGAGTGGCTTTGGGCCAGGCAGTTGGCCCCTTTAGGTCTTAGTTTCCTCATGTGTGAAATGGGCATGACACGAGCTCCTGCCTCATTAAAGGGGCTGATACACAGCACGCGCCATGAATGTACAGGCATTAGCTGTTACTGTCAGTATTATCTTGTATTATCGTTAGTCTGCAAAGGCCCAGGGAGGTTGCTTCTGGTCCTGGGGACCCCCAGGGCCTTGGGGGAAGGGAGTGAGGAGAGAGATGCTCTTAGGACCTCTGCTTCTGAGCAGGTGCCCTGGCCCTTCTGCTGCAGCCAAAGGAGGGCTGTGAATGGGTCCCTGTTCACATGACTTTCTTTCCCCAGGGCAGGCATTACTTGCTGGGGAGGGGCAAGGTGCCTTGCCAACCATGCTGTGCTCCCAAACCTGGGGCAGCCGCAGTCCAGCCAGGAAAGAGGCCTGGAAACTCTTCGTTTAAGGGATATCCACACTGCTGGTGGTGGAGGCACTCGGCAGGCTTCAGGAGCCCATGGCTATGAGTATTCGTGGAGGCCACCCAAGCTAGGCGCAGGGTGACAGGTTACTCTCTCACTCTTTCAGTCATTCACACGATAAACATTGGTCCTATGTGGATCGTGTGCAGGGTCCTGGCTGTGGGGAAACTGGGAGTCTGCTGGGTGTCAGGGGTTGGGTTTCTGCAGGAAACTGGGTGGGGAAGGTAGAGATTCTGGGGTGCCCCACACGGGATTCTTGTGTGGCCCCGGGCAGGTCACTTCACCTCTCTGAGCATTTCCTCATCCATGAGGTGAGTCTCAGACAGATCAGGATGTCACCGGAGGTGGGAAAGGACAGCTTTTGACCTGTGTGAGCCAGGTGGCTTCTGCCCGGGCCTCTGTGCCTTCAGAAATTTGGGGTTGATGACTGAGGCTGCCTTTCCTCTACTTGCTGAGACTTGGCCTTTGGGCACACTGATGCTAGTTGTAGTAAAATAAAACCAGTAAGTAGAGAGCATTCATTCCCCCCTAGGCACTGTGCTCATCAGTGTTTCATTTCATTCTCATGCCCCCATTTTACAGGAGAGACAACTGAGGCTCAGAGAGGGAGTCGCGTGCCCAAGGGTCACTACTGGGAAGGGAGGATGCAGCTCTTGTGTCCTGACCCCCGCCCGCTGCTGCCCACCTGGCGATAAAGCAGGTCAGAGCGGGACAGTTTGAGAATTCTGTCGCCTCTCCATCATGTCATTGCTGCGTGACTTTGGGCAAATGACTTGGCCCGTCTGAGCCTCATCTGCAGGAAGAAGATGCTAAGATTTTCCGTGTGGGGGTCCTTGTGGGATTGGGTAAGATGACTGTATACTCAGCCTCCTGCATATAGTAGGCACTTGAAACACAGGAGCCCTTCCCCGTACAAGATCAGCTTGGGGTTTTTAAAACAAATGTGTGTGAGTTGCGAAGCCCAGGAATTGCTTTATAAATCACAGTGTAAGTCTCTCTTGCTTGGAGTAGCAGCAGAAATAGCGATGGTAGCAATAATGGTAACAACAGCTTGGATGGATTCCTTGTATTCCAGGACACGTGGGACACGTGGGTTTGTACATTATCTGATCCTTTCCTGTATCCTCTCTTCAGCCTATGGAGAAAGGTGCTGGTGTTGGTCCCATTTTACAGATGAGGAAGCTGAGAGGTGAAGCGCCTTGCCCACAGCTACCAGCTAGTGGCAGGCAGGGAGCACTGGAGCCCCTTTGTGCGTGAATGTCATTGGCGTGTCCCTCCCCCCCCTACCCCCCACCACCACTGGGGACCCAGCTGTATTTTCAAAGGCTCCAGGTCAGGCTGCAGTACCCAGCCGACTCTGTTTATATTTATTTTCTTTGTGTGTTGCGGCCTCAGTGACAAAAGGCCTTTCTGGAACTGGCCTGTTTACCTGTGGGGTGGTACGGCACTCGCTGCTGGGGGAAGGAAACCCGGGGGGTGCAGGGCCTCCCAGCAGAAGGGGACGCCAGCGGGCATGTTGGGTACACCGAGGTCACCGTGTGAACTCGCACCTGCTGACCTGCCCAGACATGAAGCCTGGGCCTTGGTGGGCACTGTGCCTGCTGAGCCCTGCCCTGTGCCCAGTGCCGGGCCGGGGCGTGACTGGTCGGGGAACTCCCAGGGCCCTTTGGCCTGGAAAGCTGCCCAGGATCATTTTAGGCCCCAGCCCTGGAAACTCTTGTCTTTGTTTCTGGAACTGATTGCCTGCATGCTGGGGACTGTGCTTGGCACGTGAGGGCATCCTAGGTAATGGGAGAGAACACAGAGTATAGGAGCATGGGTTCTGGGCTGGAAATTGGGACTCGGCGTTCCGGGACCAGCTTCTCTGCTGTGTGTCCTCGAGGAGGCCCCTGTCCCTCTCTGGGCCTCTTTCACCAGGAGAGGGGGACCTGGATGGGTAGCTCCCAGAGCCCCTTACTCACTCAGCGTAAGGTAAAAGTGGCAGAGTCTGGATTTGACTTCAGGCCTGCCTCCTGCAAACCCAGACTCCCCCTAATAACACTCAAGACAGCCAGTTGCCTTCTCCCCACCTCCGGCTGACCCCGTGGGAAATCACCTCTCTCCCCTTGGAATGTCCAGCGCCATTCTTTCCTTCTCCTGGGATGGTCGATCATTTCCATCTTTGCCCTTTGCTAAGTGCCCACTGTGCACCCGGACCCGTGCTGGGCCCTGGATCTCAGGGCTGCCTGGGACGCGGCCCCTGCCCTCTCCAGGGAGAGAGAAGAGGAGGCAGAGGGTGGTGTGATGATGAGTGCAGGCAGGGGCCCAAGGGGTGCTGGTCTCCTGGCCCCCCCCTTCTGTCAGCTTTGAAGCCAGACTGTTTCCCGTGACGCACCCAGGAGTTGGATGCGAGAGGAAGTTTTGGGACCAGCAGACGCCACCTTCTTCTTGGAGAGGCGACAGGTGCCCGGTCGAGGTCGGCACTAACTCCGGAAAAGCAGTGACGGTGCCTCCTGACATCGTCTTCGTCCAGATGCCTCAATCACAGCCCCTCTGCTTTTCCTTCTTTCAGTTCATTCAAAAGGGGGTTTTGTTGGAAGTGGGGGGCAGCTTTTGAAAAGCTTCGGAGGCATTTTTGGAGTGCCCAGAAGGCCGGCTGAGCCAGCAGAACAAGTGTGAGCCCTCTGCCCCGGCTTCCGTTGGGGTCAGCCAGGCTCCCAGGGGGCTTTCCGGGTGTCCCCCAGTTCCTGTTCCGAGGCCTGAGTCATCCCCAAAGGTGGCTCTCCCGTGGACCTTAGCAGCCCCCTGAAGACACTGCCCAGGTTTGTCACCAGCCACAGGAGTGGCTTCCCTTCTCTGCCTCAGTGTCTACACCTGTGAAACGGGGATGCCGACACCTCTGAATGAGGTCACTCGTGTGAACGTGGAGTGAACGTGGGGTGGAAGGCGAGTCGGTGTCCATCCTGTTGGGTGAATGGTGATGTTAGGTAAAGCCCCCACTGTGTGCATGTGTCTCTCTGGAGTGCTTCTGGTTTATGGCTGGTGGGTCCTTCTGCCTTATAGGGCGCTCACCTCCACACCTGGCCTGTGGTGGCTTGAGATTACTGCTTGTCAAGTGGCTCTGGTTTCATTTTCCAGATGAATAATTTTTATTCTCTTTTTGTCCTCATTACAATACATTTACACTGTATACATTTACATTATAATACGTTTTTCCATTGTTGAACGTGTATTTATTGTTAATGTTTATTTATTTATTTTTGAAGAGGGGGTGGGGAGGGACCGAGAGAGGGAAACAGAATCCCAAGCAGACTCCGGGCTGTCGGCGCGGAGCCTGATGCGGGGCTTGTACTCATGAACTGTGAGATCATCACCTTAGCTGAAATCAAAAGTTGGACGCGTAACCGACTGAGCCACCCAGGCGCCCCTCACTGTTGAACATTTAAAATACAGATAAACCAAAAGGAAGGTAGAACTCATGATCCGACTTCTAAGGTAGCTGGTGGTAATAGTTTGAGGAGTGATTTAAAAAAAAAAAAATTTATGTTTTATTTTATACTTGAGAGACAGAGAGAGAGAGAGCATGAGCAGGGGAGGGGCATAGAGAGGGAGACACAGAATCCCAAGCAGGCTCCAGGCTCTGAGCCGTCAGCACAGAGCCCGATGTGGGGCTCAAACCCACGAGCAGTGAGATCATGACCTGAGCCGAAGTCGGATGCTCAACCGACTGAGCCACCCAGGGGCCTCTGAGGAATGATTTTTAGATTTGTCAGACACACGATGCATATGTACATGTGATTGAAAGATGTCAGCACCGTAATCTGGGGGTTCAGAACGTTGGCTTTATCCTCAGGTGGATTGGTTCAAATCCGGGTTCTGCGATGTCCTAGCTGTGGGGCCTTAGGCAGGTCACATCCCCTCCCTGAGCCTCAGTTTCTCCTCTGTAAAGTGCGGCTGTGTGAGGATTCAGTGAGTTAATGTATGTGAGGGGATTAGACGTGCCTGGCAGAGAGCAAATGCATAATTTTTACTAGCTATCATTTTATACGTATGCGTATTTTTTTCTTGTGAGCGGTGAGCGCCTTTCCGGGAAGGTCGCAGTCTACAGTTGGTGGATTCGGACATCAGGCTGGGGGACCCCCAGGCCACCTCCTCCGGGGAGTGCCCACCGGTGCTCAATTTCATTTCAGACGTGGGGGCTGCTCAGAACGGGGGTTGGGCCGGGTGTTTGGGCCCACACAAAGCGCCCTGGATGCTTTTCCAAGCCAGTCCTGATCTTTATCTTTATCTTTATCGCTCAGGGATGTTTCCTGTCCCCACCAGGGCCTGAGCGTTGTCCAAGTTAAAGCGGGCAGATGGTCCCAGTGGGCTGGAAGAGGCCCCTGTAAGATGAGCTCAGCAGGAACCCTTCTTCCTCCTCCTCCTCGTCCTCCTCGTCCTCCTCGTCCTCCTCCTCGTCCTCCTTCTCGGGCTGCAGCTGTGGCTTCAGGATGGGCTCAGCCACACCTGGAACAAGAGGCAGGGTCAGGTGGATACCTCTAAGAAGGTCTGAAAACTAAGGAGTCACCTGGACACCAGTGGGACCCGGAGAGCCAGAGAGCGGGTTAATGGTATTCAGAGGTGAGTTTAGGGTTGGTGATACCCATGGAGGGAAGTGATGTCGCCCCTTACTTGCTCTGTGACCAAGGGGAAGTTAGACAACTTGATCTGCCCTCAGTTGCCTGGTCTGTAAAATGGGCTAATAGGTCTCACCTTATAAAGTTGTTGGGACACAGTGTGTAAAGGCCCCTGGCACAACCAGGCACACAGTTCGTACTTCCTCCTCCGAATCGTCTTCATTTAGTTATGTTTATAACAAAAATGCTGACTGAGCACATCTGGTGCTAAGATCTTGCTGCGGTCATCACACTGAATCCTTGTAATTAATTGTAGTTGCGGGGCCCATGGGTGGCCCAGTCGGTTGAGCCTCCGACTTCGCCTCAGGTCAGGATCTCACAGTTCATGGGTTCAAGCCCTGCGTCGGGCTCTGTGCTGACAGCTCAGAGCCTGGAGCCTGCTTCGGATTCTGTGTCTCCCTCTCTCTGTGCCCCTTCCCTGCTTGTGCTCTGTCTCTCTCTCAAAAATAAATAAACATTAAAAGTTTCTTTAAAGAAATAAGACATAATAAATTGTAGTCGCTATTGCCAATAATACTACTGTCTTGCTGTCTGATTCCGCGTTGCTTGGGACTATGTTTAACCAGAGCTCCACACCTTTATCTGTGTGAGAAAACATTCAACACCCAGTAAGTGATCAATAAAAGTGGTGCCATAGTGGTAACTATTATTTTTGCCGGTGCCAGATAAATGACTCCTGTCAAGGAGAGGGTGGTGTTGGGGTGCCTGGGTGGCTCCATCAGGTGAGCGTCCGACTTGATTCCAGCTCAGGTCATGATCTCATGGTTTGTGAGCTCAAGCCCTGCATTGGGCTCTGCGCTGGTAGCACGGAGTCTGCCGGGGATTCTCTCTCTCCCTCTCCTTCTACCCTTCTCCCCTCTCTCTCTCACACACACACAATAAATAAATAAGACATTTATTTATTTATTTTAATTTTTTATGTCTTTATTTTATCTTGAGAGGCAGAGTGCAAGCGGGGGCAGGGGCAGAGAGAGCCTCCATATGCTCTGGCCCATGTTCGTATCAAGGAACAGTCCCTGAGTTATACTTGAGCAGCACCAACATGGTACTGACAGGTATTCTGGTCCTTCTAGGTGTCCCTAAGGAGGAAAGGCGGCGGCCCCTTCCTGTCTTGAGTCACCAGGCTGTTGCTGAGGTGAGCTTCCTGTCTTTCCCTGAGGAACACAATTGCTTTCTTAAGAGTCTTTCCAATCAACTTCTGTTGTAAATGTGACAATGTACATTTTAGATGATATTGCTACTTTCCCTAGTGGGGAGAGTGGTGAATGGTTGCCTCTTGCCAACTGTCACCTTGGTCAGGGGGACATTTACCACTGGCAGTGCCAAACCTGGTAACAAACAGTGTCCTAGGATCTTTTTCGTCAGCAGCAATTTGTCCTGCTTGGGTGAAGAATTTTGTAGTTGGCATCCTCAGTGGTCTTGAGAGACACATCCCCAAGAAAAAGAACTTCTGAAAGGCATCCTATTCATTTGCTTTCGGGGACTTTTGACTCAACCACTGTGTCCCATCTTGTATCCTAAAGTCACAATGAGAACTGAAGAGTGGTGCACACAACGTATATCATGATCTCACCCTGATGGTGTTTTCTTTCCTAACATTCAGGTGGCCGTAGGAGCACGGGAGAAAGGTATGAGTCCTGGAAACTGTTTCTTGCTGAGGAAAATGTTTAGGAGGTGGTGTAGGTGGGGAATTCTTGTTGTCTTCAGTCTGGAGACCTACCCTGATTCCAGGGTTCGGGGGGACCGGTGCTTGAGGGTGGGGGGGAAAGACCGACGTCCCAGTTGAAATCTATGTCCATGTTTCTACAGTATGAGAAAGATAATGTATTCACTCTGTGTGGTGTGATTCTGTGTGCTTGAGTCTGGGGTTGTTCTGTATGTGTCTGTATGTCGCATGATTGTGTGTATGCGCGCGTGTGTGTGTGTGTGTGTGTGTGTGTGTTTTCTTGAGAGACTCAGAGACAGAGAGACAGAGCCACACACAGAAAGAGACACATTGAAAGACATGGGGAGAGAGAGAGAGAGAGAGAGAGAGAGAACGTGTGTTTCCCCAGAGAATTGTGCCACTGACACTGCACAATGACCAATAGCTACATTTTCAAAGAACTCATACTGCACACTTCAAGAAATACAGCTGAGCGTAGCTCAGCAGTCACATTCAGTCCATGCAGGTAACCAGAGCCTCCATATGCTCTGGCCCATGTTCATATCCAGGAACAGTCCCAGAGGTATTCTTGAGGAGCACCAACAAGGTGCTGACATGCATTCTGTGTCCTTCTATGTGTCCCTAAGGTGAAAAAGCGGCGGCCCCTTCCTGTCATGAGTCACCAGGCTGTTGCTGAGGTGAGCTTCCTGTCTTTCCCTGAGGAGCACAAGTGCTGTCTTAGAGACTCTGCAATCAACTTCTGTTGTAAACATGACAATCTACATTTTCGATGATATTGTTACTTTCCCTGATGGGGACAGTGGTGAGTGGTTGCCTCTTGCCAACTGTCACCTTGGTCAGGGGGACATTTACCACTGGCTGTGCCAAACCTGGTAATAAACAGTGTCCTAAGACTTTTTCGTCAGCAGAAATTTGTCCTGCTTGGGTGAAGAATTTTGTGGTCGGCATCCTAAGTGGTCTTGAGAGACACATCCCCAGGAAAAAGAACTTCTGACAGGCACCTATTTTATTTGCTTTTGGAGACCTTTGACCCAAGCACTGTGTGCCATCTGGTTTCCTAAAGTCAAGAGGAGAACCAAAGACCAGTGAAATGTGTGTTCATCATGATCTGACCCTGATGGTGTTTCTTTTCCCTACATTCAGGTCATTGCGAGAGCAATGGAAAATGGTATACATTTTGGAATCTGTCTCTCCTGATGAAATACTGCATATATTCAGGAAGATGGGGCATGCCTGCAGGCATCAGTCTGGAGAGCTACCCTGACTCCAGGTTCCTTGTAGGAAAGAAGCTTGAGGGTGTGGAGAAAAGACAGATTTCCCAGGGGAAAACCTATGTCCATGTTTACAGTGTGAGGAAGACAATATATTCACTGTGTGTTTTGTGTGTGTGTGTGTGTGTGTGTGTGTGTGTGTGTGCATGCGCATGTGTGTTTGAGAGAGACAGAAAATGAGGGAAAGGGAAACACAAAGGGAACGAGACACACTCATAAGAGAGAGAGAGAGTGAGGTGACTGAGAGAGAGATGTGTTTTCTCCAGGAGATACGTGCCGCTGACACTTCACAAGACGCATGTTTACATTCTCAAAAAACTCATACTGCACACTATAAGCATTATTGCTGAGCATGGCTCAGCAGTAACATTCATTCCATGCAGGCAACCAAAGCCTCCATATGCTCTGGCCCATGTTCATATCAAGGAAAAGTCCAGAGCTATTCGTGAGCAATGCCAACAATATACTGACGTATATTCTGTGTCCTTCTAGGTGTCCCTAAGGAGGAAAAAGTGTGGGCTGTTCGTGTAAGAAGACATCAAGGTGTTGCTGAGGTGAACTTGCCTGTCTTTGCCTAAGGAAGACAAGTTGATTACTTAGTGTATTTCCAGTCATATTCGGTGACATAAGACAATGTACATTTTACATGATAGCATTACATTCCCTGGTAGGGAGATTGGTGAGTGGTTGTCTCTTGCCAACTGTAACTTGATCAAGAGGACATTAACCGCTGGCAATGCCAATCCTGCTAAGAAACAGTGTCATAGATCTTTTCCTGAGTAGCAATTTTTCCTGCTTGGGAGAGGAATTTTGTAGTCGGCACCCTAAATGGTCTTGAGAGACACATCCCCAGGAAAAAACAACTTCAGATAGGCATCCTATTCATTTGTTTTTGGGGACCTTTGACTCAAGCACTGTGTGCATCTGGTTTCCTAAAGTGAAGAGGAGAACCAAAGACCAGTGCAATGCGTGTTCATCATGATCTGACCCTGATGGGGTTTCTTTTCTCTACATTCAGGTCGCCGCGGGAGCAACGGAATATGGTATGTATTTTGGAATCAGTCCCCTGCTGATGAAATAATCTATATGGTCAGGAAGTTGGGATATTCCTGCTGGCATCAATCTAGAGAGCTACCCTGACTCCAGGTTCCCTGTAGGACAGAGGCTTGAGGGTGTGGAGAAAAGACAGATTATCCAGGGGAAAACCTATATCCATGTTTACAGTGTGAGAAAGACAATGTATTCACTGTGTGTGTGTGTGTGTGTGTGTGTGTGTGCATGTATGTTTGAGAGAGACAGAAACTGAGGGACAGAGAAAGAGACAGAAACAAATAGAAAGGACACACACACATAGAGAGAGAGAGAGAGAGGGTGGGTTTCCCCGGGAGATATGTGCCACTGACACTGCACAGTGGCCAATGTCTACCTTTTCAAAAAACCTCCTCACACTGCACACTTTATAGGAATATCGCTGAGGGTGGCCCAGTAGTAGCATTCAGTCCATGCAGACAACCAGATCCTCCATATGCTCTGGCCCATGTTGATAGCAAGCAACACTGAGTTATTCTTGAAAAGCACCACAATGTACTGTCATCTATTCTGTGTCCTTCTAGGAACCCATGAAAGGGAAGACCTTTTCATGGTAGATGTGACGATGTGGGACGATACGGAGGACCAGTCTGTGGCCAAGGTGAGCTTGCCTTTCTTTGCCTGAAGAATTCATGTTGCTTCCTTTGTGACCTTCCAATCACATTCAGTTGTAAATCTGTCAATGGACGTTTCACATCATACCATTAATTTCCCTGGTGGGGAGAGTGGTAAGTGGTTGTTTCTGGCCAACTGTTACCTGGATCAAGAGGTCATTTACCACTGGCAACACCAAACCTGGTGATAAACAGTGTGTTAGGATTATTTTTTTCAGCAGCCATGTTGCCTGCTTGGGTGAAGAATTTTGTAACTGCCATCTTAAGAGACCTTGAGAGACACATCTCCCAGGAAAAACAACTTCTGACAAGCATCCTCTTCATTTGCTTTTGGGGCATTTGCCTCAACCATTGTGTCCCATCTTGTATACTAAAGTCACCAAGAAAACTAAAGAGCAGTGTTGTAAGTGTACATTATGATGTGACCCTGATGCTATTTTGTTTTCTGTAGTTTCCTTGGCCTCTGGAACAACGGAGAATGGTACATATTCTGGAATCAATCATTTGCTGTCTTTAGTCTGGAGAGTCCTTCTGACTTTGGGTTTCCAATGAAATGAAGATCACAGACGTAGTGAAAAAGTGGATTGTCCATGGGTAAACCATGTTCATGTGTTTACAAGCAGCTGTGTGGCTTTCAGCTGGTGACTTTGTGTGCGTTCAGACTGGCTGCATCTGTTTGTGAAGTGAGAAGAGTGATTCTGAGCAGGCATATGCTTGTGTGTGGGTCTCTGTGTGAGTAGTTTATATTTCCCTGGATTTACATCTCCCTAAACAGCACAGTTGCTGGTGTGCACTTTGCCATTCATAAGAAAAATCCTATCTCAAAGCTTCATGATGTGTGTCTGTAGGTCAAAGTATATAGAAATGTAAAATTTAAATATGGTTAAAATCCTGAAAAAAATCCTATTACTAGCCAGGAAAATATCCACAGGATTCTGAAAGGCAAATATGTTTTCAGAATCAATATGATGCTGTGAATCATGACTTTGGTTCAGGATAGACCTCAACTCTGAGGAGCCTGTTTCATTGCCCTCAGTGCACTTGGATCAATCCTCATTAAAGAGAAACATGCTTAATGGTATCTAATTGGCCTCTGAGAAAGGGAAGCTGGTGGAAGTGATGAATTATGGAGGGGTTGGCACAGCTTGTGGGGATGGGGGCCACCCCAATCCCTAGTACCTTCTCTCACACCTCTACTTCCTGAGGAAGACACAAAATTTCTATGCTAGGCTGTCATCAGTAATAACTTCAATCCTTTCTCCTGATCCTCCTCGTGTGGGGCCCATACCGGTTTCGAGATCCCACAGTCATTGCTCTGTCATACTTCACCATTAAGGGAAAAGGCACTAAACAAAAGAGAAGGCAAATGGTGATGGATAATGAGCAGCTTCCCCCCAAGATGTTGGGGCCAAGCCTCACTCTCACATGCTCTCTTTCTCAAATATCAAAAAACATTAAAACAAAAAAAGAAACCTATCCCTCCTCTTGGCAAAAGTTACTGATAACACAGTTTATGTGTTAGTTGCAATACAGATCATACTCAACCCATTGGCATGCATAGTAATGGACAGTCACATTACCCTAGATTTCCTGCTGGCTGGTCATTGGGGCATCTGTGCCATTGCTAACACTTTTTGTGCTTGGAACAATAAAGTAAGGTAGGCAGAACAGGCTATGAAGTGCCTTAAGGAAGAAGCTATTTGCTATAAGTTTGATCTGCGTGGTTTATGGGATTGGTTCTCTTGGCCTGGGTTGGGCAGTTGGAGTTCTGGCATTGGAGTGCCTAACATGGACTCTTAATTGTTCTTGTTTGTTTCTTTGTTTGTTTCATTGTGGTCATGATGCCGGTCCATTGCATTCTATCTGGAGTCTTAAATGCTTTCATATAAATGTTCTCTCATCAGATGATTGCCATGATGACAACTAAATGGTCAAGAATATCTTCCAAGGCAGGTGACTCTGAAGATGGCTGACAGTGTCCAGCAGCAAAGCATGGGATCTCAGGTTTTCTCTGAATGGGCCAATCTCTCAAAAGTGAGATCATAACCAAAATGGGGGACTGATAATGAAAGATACAAATGGACAGTGGCCTGGCCAAATATAAAAATAGGACTCTGACATGAGGTCTGTAGCAACCAGCCCAGGAAATCAACCTATTGTCTACAGTTTCGTCATATTACCTAGAAGTCAGACGTGTAGATGTCAGACCGCTCTCTCGAGCAAACAGCCCTGGAAGCTAAATAATAACCTCTGTAATGATTGGCCCCAGATGGCCAGGACTTGATTGTAACTGGGAGTACCCCTGAATTTGTCCCTATTGCAACTTAAAACCAGCAGATAAAACCACAGATGCACCCCTAACAATGATATGGGATGCCCTTCTTCTAGAACACTTACCACAGCTTCCTTATGCCAGTAGTCTCCTGTGTCACTGAAACCTCGTCTTCTGTCTCTACTAGGTTTCCCTACTCTTCTGTCCATCTCTGAGTCTGCCCAAATGCAAGGGATAGTGGCTGACTCCCTTGCTCTAGCAAATTTTGAAGAAATCATCTTTATGTATTATCATCTGTCTCATCTTCATTTGTATCCACAGTAACACTGACTAGTGTCAGAAAATACTGAATGGTCCAGGTAGGAAGCTGAGCTAAGTCAGGAGTGCTGGAACCACCCTGCTGGGGACCCACTGGAGTCTGCTTCTAGCTCAGGTACCCCTTACACTGGTATTTTCCTGATTTGGGCGGTTTTGGAAATGCATAACTTTCCCATTCTCTTCAACTCCCTAGACTTCTCCAGGAAGCATGTGGTTCCAGAAGTTCTGTAGTCTTGGGGTTCAGCTTTGGAACATTGGGACTGAGTTCTGAAACAAACATGTGGAAATGCTGAATGAGAAAGTCGAGGTGGTGTGGGCTAGATATTTTAAAGTTGAAGTGAGGCCATCCTAGGTCAGGAGTGTCCTGGGGAAGGGGTATCTAGGATGTGGTTATGGGGAGGGCCCTCCCAGAGGAGACAAGGCTCTGTCCCCTGCCACAAAAGGGTCTAGACTCATCAAAAGGATGATGAGTCTGGAGATAGGAAGATGGCGGCGTAGGAGGACGCTGGGCTCGCCGCGTGTCCTGACGCTGATTACTTAGATTCCACCTACACCTGCCGAACTAACCCAGAAAACCACCAGAAGACTAGCAGAACGGAGTCTCCGGAGCCAAGCGCAGATGAGAGGCCCACGGAAGAGGGTAGGAAGGGCGGAGAGGCGGGGCGAGCTGCATGGACTGGCGGGAGGGAGCTGGGGCAGAGGGGCAGCCTGCCGGCCAAGCAGAGCCCCTGAGTCTGGCTGGCAAAAGCGGAGGGGCCTGATGGACTGTGTTCCGACAGCAAGCGCGACTTACCCTCTGGGAGGTCATAAGTGAACAGCTCTGCTCGGAAAGCGGGAAGGCTGGAGGACAAAGGGAGGGAGAGTTGCTGAGCCCCGGGACAACAGAGCTCAGTTTGGCGGGCAACAAAGGCGCTCGCCAGCGCCATCTCCCTCGCCCATCCCCCAGCCAAAATCCCAAAGGGAACCAGCTCCTGCCAGGGAACTTGCATGCTCTGCGCAAACACCAACGCTGTGCTTCTGCGGAGCCAACCATCTGGCAGCGGGTCTGACTCCCTCCCGCTGCCACAGGGCCCCTCCTGAAGTGGATCACCTAAGGAGAAGCGAGCTAAGCCTGCCCCTCCTGCCCTTGTGCACCTTGCCTACCCACCCCAGCTAGTACGCCAGATCCCCAGCACCACAAGCCTGGCAGTGTGCAAGTAGCCCAGACGGGCCATGCCACCCCACAGTGAATCCCACCCCTAGGAGAGGGGAAGAGAAGGCACACACCAGTCTGACTGTGGCCCCAGCGGTGGGCTAGGGGCAGACATCAGGTCTGACTGCGACCCCGCCCACCAGCTCCAGTTATATACCACAGCACAGGGGAAGTGCCCTGCAGGTCCGCACCACTCCAGGGATTATCCAAAATGACCAAACGGAAGAATTCCCCTCAAAAGAATCTCCAGGAAATAACAACAGCCAATGAACTGATCAAAAAGGATTTAAATAATATAACAGAAATTGAATTTAGTATAATAGTCATAAAATTAATTGCTGGGCTTGAAAACAGTATAGAGGACAGCAGAGAATCTCTTGCTACAGAGATCAAGGGACTCAGGAACAGCCAGGAGGAGCTGAAAAACGCTTTAAACGAAATGCAAAATAAAATGGAAATGACGACGGCTCAGATTGAAGAGGCAGAGGAGAGAATAGGTGAACTAGAAGATAAAGTTATGGAAAAAGAGGAAGCTGAGAAAAAGATAAAAAAAAAAGGATGATGAGTCTGTAGAAACTGGATCTGAGGGATGAAGGAAGGAGCAGGGAAAGTGGATACTCAGAGCCAGAACAGCCCTGTGTTCATTCTCAGCCAAGTCTAGGCTTAGTCCATGCAGCTTAGACACTTCAATCAATAGCCAGTGAGACATGGAAGGCCACAGACAATTTATGAAGCCACCAAAGCACTAGCCCAGGTGGCCACTTTCCCAATTACTTCACAATACCTGCTCAGCCAGAGCTGGTCAGTTGAAGGGAAGCTAATTCTTAGCAGAGCCATCATGTGACCATTGGTTTGGAATGTCCTGGCTTCTGAGTCAGCTTGGGAGCCAAACAACCCTGGTCACTGAGGGTGTTCAACTGGTCACCTGGAAGACACCACGTGGGATGGCTGATGGTGTGAAGATGCCGGAGAAGGGTGGCCCACGTTGGGCTTCCCCTCATCCTTCAGAGGGGCTTCACTTGGGGGCAACTGCATCGTGTTTTGGGTGAAGGATTGAAACCTAGAAATGGGAGACTGAGTTAGGATCTGGGTTTTTCTCTTGGCTCAGGCACCTCCTGAGACATTTGACATTCTATGAATTTTGACAAATGCATAATGTCGTGCATCACCGTGACAATATCCTACAGAAATCCATACACCAGTGTCCCTAACTGCGCTATCCAGGGGAGCAGCCACTGATCAGATGTGCCTGCTTATGCTTAAGTTAATTAAAGTAAATGAAGTTAAACATTCAAGCAGTTGAATATCCCTGCTGCTTTGGAGACTGAGGAATGGGGTATGAAATCCGAGAGATGGAGGAAATATATGTGAAGGTTTGTTTTGTTTTGTTTTTCATGTGTCAGCATCATAACAGTAGGAGATACTATGTGTATGGGCTTCAAGTGTGTTTTGCTCTTCAAGATTATCTTTCCCCCAAGACCAGCTCTTTTCTGCTTCTCCACCGAGCATCAAAGCCTCAATTACATTTGGTTTGCACATTTTGCAAACTGAACAGGGAAGTTACTACATTGGGTTTGGTATGACCTGTGACAGAAGAAGTCTGGGGAGACACACTGTCACACACTTGAACTGGAGACCAAGTGCTACCATGTGAGCTGGAGGCTGGGAATGTGGGGACCCTCTCTCTCTGCACCTTCAGGTCTCAGACCAGCACCTGCATGGGACACCCTCAGCCTTGACCTTGGGTGAAAGGATGCTCCCAGAGTGGGCATCACAGAAAATGTACCCTCTCAGCCTCCTACAGAAGTGAGGTGGGAGGTGCACCCTGGAGCACATTTCTCTCAGTATCAGAATAAATCCTGCACATGTGAGTCCATGTGAGAGAGGCCTGTGTGCAGCTGCCCTGAGACCCTCCCTGGTTGGCGGGAATTCTAGAAGCCTGTGTGAAGGCTGCTGGGCTGGCCATACACACTGGCTCTCACGGCCCCACTGAGCTCTCCCCTGGGACTGACCAGGCCCAGAGACTCCGAGCAGCAGACAGGAGTCCCTGCCCCTGTCACAACCTACTGCTCCAGCCACACGGTCCTGGCCCATCCTGTGACCTCCATTCAGGCCTGCCCGGGGTCTCCCCCCAGTCTTTCCAGGGCTCAGGCAAAGGCTGGCAGGTACAGTGTTCATGTGGCTTCACCTACTATAGAACCCCTATAGTAAGTGTGGATTAGGGGAATTTGGACCAAGTACTTTTAATTTCATGTTTATCCTCTTAGGGGCTAGGAAAGGTACAGGGTTGTTCTGAGGACTAAGTATCTCCAAGTACCTAAGGTCGCCCCAGGCACAGGACAGACACTCTGTGTGTGGCAGTGGTTGCCATTCCCTCTGACAGGGCCCAGCACAACCCCAGGCCTGTGGCAGGTATCCCAGGGGGGTTGGCTGCATTGGTTACTTGATCAACTGATTGGTTAGGGAGGCTGGCTGTATATCCGTGATCATTCCCCCCCTCCACCCATATGACACAACAGTCTGGTCGGTGGAGGTGACAGGAGAAGGGAAAGGACACTGATCATGGGAGATAGAAGGGAAGCAGAAGGTTGTGAGTACTGAGGAAGGCAACGTCACGCACAGAAATGCATGGAGACAGCGGCTGCCTTCTAAGAAGGACAAGATGACACCAGCGTTCATTCCAGGCCACAATTACGGAATGTGAGGGCTGGAAAAGTACATTGGAGATCAGAGACCCAGTCCCTCATCATGGCCCCAGGGGGGAGTGTAGAGCTGAGGTCAGAATGGGGCCCGAGATCAGCCCTTATCCTTCCAGGAGCAGTGAGTATGAGTTCTCACTGTCCCCTGTCCTTTCCCAAGGCCACCCCTTCCGGGCCACAGCTGCCATGGTCCATGCCAAAGATTAATTGCAGATTATGAAGACTCAGAAAAAGGGAGCAAAATCCTGCACCTAATTTCTTTCCTCTGTCATGTCCTTCACTTTCTTGCATTCCCATCCTTAAGCTCCTTCTTCTGTGGCTCTTCACCACTCCCTCTTTGAATGATTCTCATCCTGAAGAACCTGGTCCTGTCCAGGCACAGGACATCCTCACATCTCCAATGTCTATAAGATCTCCCGCCACCCCCTCACCCGCTTTCCGAGCAGCGTCTTGGGTCCAGACCTGAGTCTGCACTCCTGGATCCTGCTCAGTCACCCTGAGTGGTGGACTGGGAGCAGGGTGGGGGCGGAGGATGGATGGGCCCACCTGCCTGAGAGGCTCCCCCAGAAGACTGGGGGTTTCAGGAACAGCACAATTGGTGCTCTCCCAGGGGAGGGGCATGGTGCTCTGGACAAGCTCGATCCTTCTCTTCCCACCAGCTGGCAGGGGTCAGAAAGTCTCTTCCCCCAGGCTCAAGAGGGGGATGGCTGAAGAAGGTGAGAGGTGATAAAGGGGAAGAATAAGAGGAAATGTAGAATGTGGAGAGGGCGGGAGGAAAAGCAGAAGGCAAATAAGGGCCCACATCTCCGTGGCTTCCCTGACTTTCTCTTGGCCCTTTTGGGAAAGGCAAACAAAGGGAAGGGAGCCCTGTGGTGGCCATATTGCACGTGATCGTGCAAGGGAGAGACAGGAGGGTGGTAACAACCAGCACAGGAAAGGGGAGGGATGCCCTGAGCACATCTCTCCTGGAAACGGATACCTGCTCCATATTTGCAGGGGTGCATAGCCCTGACTCTGCCCAAGTCAGGCCTCCTGGGAAAAGTGAAGGCCGAGGCCCTGCGCTCCCTGGCATGCAAGCAGGGCGGCTCCCCAGGTCCAGATCTGCAGACCCGTGACCACACAGCAGCCTGGGCATCAAGTAGGGGCCACCGCAGCCTCCAGCCAGGGCTGGAAGTAGCCCAAGCCCTTGGGGTCTGTCAGCTTCTGCGGAGCCCGGTGGACAGCCTGGATCACCTCAAACTGGGGTTCTATAATTTTTTGTTCTAATATATATATATATATTATATATGTAAATGTATATAATATATTTTTTATTTATATTTATATATATAAATAGATATATGTTTGCATGTGTATATACATATTATATATATAATATAAATATAATATATATATGTTTGCGTGTGTATATATATATTATATATATAATATAAATATAATATATATGTTTGCATGTATATATAATATATATATATATGTTTGCAGAATTTATATATATAAATATATATGTTCTAATATATATATGTATATATATATGTAAAAATCAAAACACACATGGAAATGAAGGGAAATTCAGTGCAGTGTCCATTAGGGAATTTGTAAGGAGGTAGAATTGCAAATCGCTTATGTTTCTTTTATTTTTCAATTTTTTAAATTAATTCAAATATAACTGGTTTAATTCCATTTGTGTTGTTTTTATTTTTATTTATTTTTAGGTTTCATTACATCTTACACAGTAATGTCTTCTGTAGCCTTTTCGCACTGAAACACATTAAGCGATTATTTTTTTACTACCTCATCATAAGCTTCTTTAAATGGAAAGGCACATGTCAGGCATTTGGATGTAATGGGGAGAAAAGATACTGAGGAAAAAAAGGGAAGCCCTCTAAGTGTCACTTCGATGGTGCAGGTGTCATGCTAGGCCCTATCACAGGTGGATGAGGGGACATCATCACGTCCCCCCTCCAGCCCTGTGTCATCAGACCTCCTTCTCCTCACAGGCCAGGGGTGGGACTCGGGCTTTTCCTCCTGCACTCTGGAGCCAGTTATGCCAGTATATCATTGTTAAGCTGGATACAAATTCCAGCTTTGAGTTATTTTGAAATGCAGAATTGTGGCATATTATATCTCAATTTTGCACCTTATCCACAAAAGACAACGAGAAAAATGGCTCAATTGCCAAATCTTCCTCTTGATACAATGTAAAGAATTTCTGTAAGACCCTCATTTGTTCAGAAATTATATGGTATTTTTGGAAACTTATGTGTGATAATAATTACCTTAAGATCTGCATTTTAGGCTAGAAGTGCAAAATGCCAGCCCAGAAGAAACCATCAAACAGCAAGCGGCCCAAATTCACAATCTTCCGAGCAACTTGTTAAGGACAAGTTTAGTAAGTCAGTCTCTTGATGTCTGTCCTACTGAAAAGGAATCCTTATTTCACTAGGAGTAGTACATAAGAATGTTTTGGATCACATGGAAAGGCTCACTTATCCAAATATTTGGTTGATATCGTTGCTATTTGCTACTAGCGATGGAATTTTTCTATAGAGATGAAATTGATTGAACTCCTAATGATGTTTATAGTGAGATTTTCATAAAAACATTGTGAGAGTCTAAAAAAGCAACATTTTATATATACCACAGTGAGCGTTTGGTTTAGTCCACCTTTTGGCTACTGTTAATAATGCTGCTGTGAACGTTGGCATACGGATGTGTGAGAGTCCCTGCTAATATTTTTCAGCGTGTTTCAAACTTCCGCATGCTTTGAGTGATCATGTCATCTTGAATTCTGACTCTCTTGTAGTCTCAACCCTTCAGTGAGAGTTTGAGAACGGATTAAGTTGATGATTAGTTGTAATTTGTAATTACAAGTTTGCAATTTATTGTCTTCATCAAGAATGACTAGCAGGTTGTTATGCAAACGTCCTTCTCAAAGGAATGGACTTTTCTCTGTTGGATTTGTAAAGGAAAAGAAATTCCAGTGAAAAAGTAGAAATGTCTGCTCAGTCAGGGCCTTACCTAGTAACATAGTGCTCCTACCATTGCAAGTTCAGAAACTCATTTTCTTTTTCCACTCACTTGAGTTAATCAGCCTTTCAGAGATTTCACAATTCAACCTCAGAAAAGACTAATGTGCCATTCAAGATTCTAATTTATTGATATGTAGTGAAACCCCAACTGTTTCCAAGCAGAACAGTTAATGTCATCCCACTCTCACCCTCCTTTGTAGGATTCACATTGTAAATCCTAACTGGGAGCAATGAGGTAAATACACTGACCAACCCGTTTCTGTCAGTCACACAAGCTATATAATATACATGCAAGTTTCATTAGACAGCTATACCCATCAGGGGAATTGGAACATTCTGTTGACTGGTCCTTTTTGTGGCTGAAGAGACATTTAAAATTATATTCTTTTCTAGACCTCTTATAAATGAGTCACATTGTATTAGGGAACTTTTCATGCGAGTAACATGACACTCTGTTGATCAGTCTTCTATGAATGAGAGTGCGAGGCGTTGTCCTGCTACTGTGTCCTAAAGAAATCTTTAAGGTCTCAAAAACTAAAATTTGTAAGAATATCCAAAACTGATGAAGCCTAGTAAAGAATAATGAGGGATTTTCTGTAGATCCCTATAGAAGGGAATTAGGGTTATGGCATGAAATTAGCTGCCCCTTTAAGGTCTTCCCTGTGAAACAAAAACTTAGCTTTCAGCCAACTCAGTCCACAGCTCTGACTTCTCTAGAAGGTCCTTATCTCCTGAATCCCCAAACCAGAGGCTTCCTGGGTTGAGAAATTTTTTGGTGGGGTGGGGGCTTTATTCTTTTTGTTGTATCTTTAGTTTTTATTTTTTAAAATTTGCATCCAAATTAGCATTTAGTGAAGCAATGATTTCAGGAGTAGATTCCTTAATGCCCCTTACCCATTTAGCACATCCCCCCTCCCACAACCCCTCCAGCAACCCTCATTTTGTTCTCCATATTTATGAGTCTCCTGTGTTTGTCCTCCTCCCTGTTTTTATATTATTTTTGTTTCCCTTCCTTTTTGTTCATCTGTTTTGTCTCTTAAAGTCCTCTTACGAGGGAAATCATATGATTTTTGTCTTTCTCCGACTAATTTCACTTAGCATGATACCCTCCAGTTCCATCCACATAGTTGCAAATGGCAAGATTTCATTCTTTTTGATTGCCGAGTAATACTCCATGGAATATATATATATATATATATATATATATATACCACATCTTCTTTTTTTATTTTTTTTAACGTTTTACTCATTTTTGAGACAGAGGAGACAGAGCGTGAACAGGGAAGGGTCAGAGAGAGGGAGACACAGAATCTGAAACAGGCTCCAGACTCTGAGCTGTCAGCACAGAGCCTGACGCAGGGCTCAAACTCATGGACCGCGAGATCATGACGTGAGCCGAAGTTGGCTGCTTAACTGACTGAGCCATGCAGGCGCCCCATACCACATCTTCTTTATCCATTCATCCATCAGTGGACAGTTGGGCTCTTTGCATACTGTGGCTATTGTTGAGAGTGCTGCTATAAACATGGCGGTGCATGTGTCCCTTCGAAACAGCACACCTGTATCCCTTGCATAAATGCCTAGTAGTGCAATTGCTGGGTCGTAGGGTAGGTCTATTTTTAGTTTTTTGAGGAAACTCCATACTGTTTTCCAGAGTGGCTGCACCAGCTTGCATTGCCACCAGCAATGGAAAAGAGATCCTCTTCTCTGCATCCTCGCCAACATCTGTTGTTGCCTGAGTTGTTAATATGAGCCATTCTGACAGGTGCAAGGTGTTATCTCAGTGTGGTTTTGATTTGTATGGCCATCTGGATGTCTTCTTTGGAGCAGTGTCTATTCATGTCTTTTGCCCATTACTTCACTGGATTACTTGTGTTCTGGGTGTTGAGTTTGAGAAGTTCTTTGTAGATTTTGGATACTAACCCTTTATCTGATATGTCATTTGCAAATACCTTCTCCCATTCTGTCGGTTGCCTTTTAGTTTTGCTGATTGTTTCCTTCCCTGTGTAGAACCTTTTTATTTTGATGAGGTCCCCCTAGTTCATTTTTGCCTTTGTTTCCCTTGCCTCTGGAAACGTTTTGAATAAGAAGCTGCTGCAGGCAAGATAAAAGAGGGTTTTGCCTGCTTTCTCCTCGAGGATTTTGATGGCTTCCTGTCTTCCATTGAGGTCTTTCATCCATTTTGAGGTTATTTTTTGTGTAAAGAACAACTTTTTATGTGAACATGTTTTGATTTCTCTTGGGTATATACCTATAAATACAGTTGCTGGTTCATATGGTAACTCTGTTAAATAAACCTTTTGTGTTTGTTTTTGTTTTGTTTTTTCAACCTTTTGAAGAGGGGCAGGCACCTGGGTGGTTCAGCCGGTTGAGTGGCCAGCTCTTGATTTCAGCTCAGGTCATGATCTCAGGGTTGTGGAATCGAGCCCTACATTGGGCTCTGCTCTGAGCATGGAGCCTGCTTGGGATTCTCTCCCTCCCTCTCCTCTGTCCCTCTACCCCACTTGTGCACTCTTTCTCAAATAAGTTTAGAACAATTGTTGTTCTAGTTTAACCTTTTGAGTAACTGGCAAGTCTGGCAGTTTCCAAAGTGGCAGCAACATTACATTTTCATCAGCAGTTTGTGAGAGTTCCCATTTTCCTGATTCTTGCCAATGTTTGTCATTATCTGTTGCTTTTATGATAGCAATTCTAGTGGGTATGAAATGGCATCTTGTGGCTTTTGGTTTGCATTTTCTTATAACTAATGATGTTGAACGTGTCTCTTTTATTTTTGAGAGAGACAGTGAGCAGGGGAGGAGCAGAGAGAGGGAGACACAGAATCTGAAACAGGCTCCAGGCTCCCAGCTGTCAGCACAGAGCCCAATGCAGGGCTCGAACCCATGAACCTTGAGATCGTGACCTGAGCCCAAGTCAGAAGCTTAACTGACTGAGCCACCCAGGCACCCCAAACATCTCCCTTTGAACGTGAATATTATCCATTTCTGTATCGTCTTTAAAGAACTAATCCATTCTTTTGCCCATTTTTATATTGGATTGTCGTTTCATTATTGGAAGACTTCCTTAAATAGCCTACATACAAATCCCTTAGCAGACATGGGATTTTCAGGTATTTTCTCCTATTTAGTCACTTGCCTTTTCATGTTCTTGATGGTGATATTTGAAGCATAGAAGTTTTTAATTTTGATGAAGTAAACTTAATCTGCTTTTGTCTTTCGGTGTCATGTCTAAGAAATCATTGCCAAATCCAGTCACAAACATATACACGTCAGCTTTTGTCTAAGAGGTTTATCATTTTAGCTCTTAGATTTTAAGTTAATTTTGTATATATGCCATGGGGTAGAGGTCTGATTTTATTACTTTGCGTGTGGCTATCCATTTGTCCCAGTACCGTTTGTTACAAAGACTATTCTCATTCCATTTAATTGTCTGGCACCCTTGTGTAAAATCAGTTCACGATAATGTGAGAGTTTATTTTTAGATTCTCAATGTTAATACATTGACCTATATGTCTGTCCTTATGCCAGTACTGTATCAAATTTTATGAAAACTTTTTCCTACTTATCTTGCAAATTACCAGTCACTTATGTAATAATAAAATGTCAATGTAGTAGAACTCAACTTTGCTCCTATAGAGATTTTTGCTTCCTGAAGGACCCTTTCACCAGCCTATGCCTTGCTGACCCCATGACTCGACGTGAAGTCAGGCTCAAAAAGATAAAATGCTCTTTCTTTAGTGTGTTCAGACTTTATTTATTTATACTTTAATTTATTTTATTTTTTTAGAGCATACACAAGCAGGATGTGGGTGTGTGTGTGTGGGAGAGAGAGAGAGAGAGAGAGAGAGAGAGAAGAGAGAGAATTTTTAGTAGGCTTCACACTTAGTGTGGAGGCTGACAGGGGTCTTGATCCCATGACCCTGGGATCATGACCTGAGAGGTTGAGGCTCAACTGACTGAGCCACCCATGTTCCCCGCCTGTGCAAATTTTAGTCTCTCAGTCAGTGCTGCCCACTTTCATTGCCATCAAATCTTGGCCATAGGATGTCTTGACTCAGTCTACCGTTTACTTCATTATATTTTATTCTCTCATTATAATGCATAGACTCACCCATACTTTTCACCATCTAGGAAGGAAAAGATTAACTCTGGGGTATTCCTCTTTCCTGTTAAGCAATCTTGCTAATCCATCATCTTGCAATTCACAATGAGATCCTCTTCTGACCTGGTTCTTGCGTGTAACACTGGTGTTAATCCTGTTCTTGGCACAGATCCTACATTCTTGGAAAACACAGTAGCCTGTATCGCTTTCTTTCACTTAAATAGAAAGATATGCATAGCTATGCGTTATAGCTCAGCATATAATGAATGGAATAAACATTACATCATTCAAATAATACAGCTGTACAAAGTGAGGTAGTATTAAGTTGATTTATCAGAGACAAGTAGTAGATTGGTAATTTGAATGACAAAAAATTTTTGAAGCCAACTTGTATGATATGGAGAAGCATTGTGGGACAACACAAAGGCGAAATGGTCTTCCCTCCCCCCACAAACAAGGTTGGAGTAAGGTAAGGGAGAATGTGCAGTTAATTGAAGTCGTGCTAAAGGACAGTACATTTGTTGTGCTACTGAGAAGATGAACAATGATTTCATAACATTCTCTTTATTTCCTCACTGAGGGAAGGAGAATGAAGACTGAGTATTCAATGGATTAAAAAATACTCAAAGCTGCGTATTTCCTTTAATTGAAATCAGATCAAAGGCCCAATTTTGGTTATCAGATTGACTCTTTCTGGTTTTTCAACTTTTGTGCTTCAAATCATATGTCTCTGTGCTTCTACCTTAACTTGAGGGGAAATTCTAAAGAGGCATTCCTGCCTACTTGTAAGCATTGTTGTAATTGAAGGGAATCTTAGGAAACTATCTTAGACACAGGAAGATGGCAGTGGAGTAGGAGGACTCTAGGCTTGCCTCATGCCACGAATACAACTAGATAACAATCAGCTCACCCTGAATACCCCAGAAATCGACCTGAAGACTGACAGAACAAACTCCACAACAAAAGGGAGAGAAGAGGCCACATCAAAGAAGGTCCTTGATGCAGAAATGTCGTCTAGAAGAGAAACAGATCCTGGCTGCTGCAGAGGGGAGGGAGTCGAGGTTGTGGATAAGGGTGAGAGAGAGGAACGCACAGGGGAAGGCACAAAGAGAACATTTCCCCATACCCACTGGCTTGGAAAACAAGAGGGGCTGCATTGCGTGAGTTCTTGCAACCAGTAGTGCTTAAAGTCTGGAGTTTTAAAGGGCATCCGGTTTAGCTGGGTTGCAGCCCTGAGGTACTGCACTGCTCTTGGACAGAGGGCAGGATGTCCAAGCATCCTGGACACATGGATACAGCATGGATACAGTGATCTGAAGAGTGCCTGGGGCACACAGTGGGGAGATTATTTGCTCGTCTCAGAGCACGTCCCTCAGAGGCAAAGTTCAGAGAGACCTGTGTGTAGGAACAAAGCCACTGGCTGCCACCATCTCCTTCTCCTGCCCCTCACCACAAACATAAAGCCACCTGCAGGAAGCAGTGCATTGGTAACACTGGCTACCTAACTTGCTTACACCAAGCACCACCGCCTTGCACTCTGGTGGAACTACCCTTCTCAATCACTCTTGCTTGAGTTCCAGCACAGCAGACCCCTCCCCAAGAAGACCACGACAAACGCCTGCCCACACCACATCTCCCAACCAGAGAGTTTCCTAGTTAAAACTCGCTACATTCAGGCCAGGGACCAAACACACACCAGACCAGGCAAGGAGAGCCTCTGCAGACGACTGGCCTGAAGGATAGCATAGCCAGAACACAACAGCAGGACACATGCAGCACACACTGGTGACACTCCCTGAAGTGCTAGACCCTAGGCATTACATGACGTCTTTTTCCTACGTCCATTACTTTGGGAGCAGGTGACATAGTTAACTGGCTTCTCTAACACACAGAAGCTGGCAGATACCTAGACAAAGTGAAAACACAGAGGCATTTATCCCAAATGAAAGAACAGGATAAGGCCATGGCCAGAGACCGAAATGGGACAGATGTAAATAACACGCCTAATGGAGAATTTAAAACCATGATCATAAGGATATTCAGTGGACTTGAGAAAAGAATGGAAGACATCAGTGAGACCCTTACCACAGACATAAAAGAGTTCAAGGATCAGAGATGAAGAGTGCAGTAAAATGAACAGCAAGCTGGAAGAAGCAGCTAGCTTCCAAATTAATGACCTAGAAGACAAAGTAATGATAAACAATGAAGCTGAAGAAGACAAAGAAGAATTATCCAATGCAAGAATAGACTTAAGGAACTCGGTGACTCCGTCAAATGTAAAAACATTCATATGATAGGAGTCCCAGAAGAAGAAGACAGAGAGAAGGGGACAGATAATTGATTTGAAGACACAATAACTGAAAAATTCCCTAATGTGGAGAAGAAAACAGACATCGAGATCCAGGAGACACAGAGAACTTCCATCAAAATCAACACCCAAGGGGCGCCTGGGTGGCGCAGTCGGTTAAGCGTCCGAGTTCAGCCAGGTCACGATCTTGCGGTCCGTGAGTTCGAGCCCCGCGTCGGGCTCTGGGCTGATGGCTCAGAGCCTGGAGCCTGTTTCCGATTCTGTGTCTCCCTCTCTCTCTGCCCCTCCCCCGTTCATGCTCTGTCTCTCTCTGTCGCAAAAATAAATAAACGTTGAAAAAAAAATTAAAAAAAAAATTAAAAAAAAAAATCAACACCCAAGACATGTTGTAATTAAATTTGCAAAATATACTGCTAACAACTTTTTTTTTAGTGTTTTGTTCTTTTGTTTTGTTTTGTTTTTGCTTTTGATTTTTCTGTGACAGAATGCAGACACAAGCAGGGGAGGGGCAGAGACAGAGAGAGAGACAGAGAGAGAGAGAGAGAGGATCCCAAGCACTCTGTGCAGAGCCCACTGGAGGCTTGAACCCACGAACTGCGAAGTCACGACTTGAGCTAAGATCAAGTCATGCTTAACCGACTGAGCCACGCAGGTGCCCCACTGCTACAAATCTTAAAAGCAGCAAAACAAGTCATTAACTTCCAAGGAGAAACCCACAAGGCTAGCAGGAGATTTTTCAACAGTAACTTTGCAAGGCATAAGGAAAAGTCATGATATATTCAAAGTGCTGAATGAGAAAAATCTGCAGCCAAATATACTCTATCCAGTAAGGCTATCATTCATAATAGAAGGAGAGATAAAGAATATCTCAGACAAACAATAATGGAAGGAGTTTGTGACCACTAAATCAGCCTGTAAGAAATATTATCGGGGACTCTGAGTGGAAAGGAGAAGTGACAGTATAAAGGCAGAAAAGGTAAAAGCAGTAAAAATGTATATTTCTGTAAAAAAAATCAGTCAAGGAATGCCCCAAAACAGGATATACAATAAAATAGCTTATCTAAACCATGGGGAGGAGAAAAAAAATGAGTTCTAACTTCATTGACCATCAACTTAATATAGACTGCTACACGCAGAGCAGGTGATATACAAATTAATGCTTATCATATACCAAAACCCACTAACAAACATGTAAAGAATAAAGAGAAAGAAATCCAAATATATCATTAAAGCAAATTAGAAAGACATCAAGGCGAGAAAAACAATAAAGGATTTGAGAAAATCTCCAGAAACAACCGCAAACAAGTAGTAAAATGACAATAAATACATACCTGTCAATAATTACTTTGTATATAAATGGAATAAACACTCCAACCAAAAGACCTAGGGTGACAGGATGGATCAAAAAACACGACCCATCTGTATGCTGCCTATAAAAACCTCATTTTAGACATAAAGACACCTGCAGATTAAAAGTGAGGGGATGCTTGCACTGTGGGTGGTAATGCAACCTGGTGCAGCCGCTCTGGAAAACAGTGTGGAGGTTCCTCAAAACAATTGAAAATAGAACTACCCTATGACGCCTCAATAGCACTACTGGGGATTTATGCAAAGGATACAGGAGTGCTGATTCATAGGGGCACATGTACTCCAATGTCTATAGCAGTGCTTTCAACAATAGCCAAATTGTGGAAAGAGCCTAAATGCCCATCAACTGATGAATGGATAAAGGATGTGGTTTACATACACACTGGAATACTACCTGGCAAGGAGAAAGAGTGAAATCGTGCTATCTGTTGCAATGTGGATGGAACTGGAAGATAATATGCTACATGAAATAAGTCACAAAGACAGATATCATATGTTGTCGCTCATATGTGGAATTTGAGAAACTTAACAGAAGACCGTGGGGGAAGGGAAGGGGAAAAATAGTTACAAACAGAGAAGGAGACGGGCAAACCATAGGAGACTCTTGAATGCAGAGACCAAATAGAGGGTTGATGGGGGGGGGGCGGTGGCTGAGAAAGGAAAGTGGGTGGTGGGCATTGAGGAGGGCACTTGTTGGGATGAGCCCTGGGTGTTGTCTATAAGTGATGAACCACAGGAATCTACCCCCAAAACCAAGAGCACACTGTACACGCTGTATGTTAGCCAAGTTGACAATAAATTCTATTAAAAAAAAAAAAGAAAACGAGGGGATGGAGAAAAAATTTATCACGTTAAAAGAAAATGTAGCGATACTTTTGTTAGACAAAAAGAGTCCTTAAAACAAACACTGTGGGGCACCTGGATGCCTCAGTCATTTGAGCGACCGACTAGGTCTTGGCTCAGGTCATGATCTTATGGCTGGTGGCTTTGAGCCCCATGTTGGGCTCCAGGCTGACAGCATGGAGGCTGCTTGAAATTTTCTCACCCCCTTTCTATGTCCCTCCCCTGCTCTGTCTATCTCAAAATAAATAAACTTAACCAAAAACGAAGACTGTAGCAAGAGCCAAAGAATGCTACTATATCATAATAAAGGGTACAATGCAATAGGAAGATCTAACAATTGCAAATATTTATGCACCCACCATGAGAGCACTCAAGTACATAAAACAATAACCAACATAAAAGAACTAATTGATAATAATACAGTAATAGGGCAATTTAACACCCCATTTACATCAATAGATCTTAATTTAAAAAATCACCAAAAAATACATCTTAACAGAAAATCACCAAAGAAATAGTGGCTTTGAGCCATACAGAGAAAGACAGTTACAATATGTGTTCACTCTTATGTGGATCCTGAGAAACTTAACAGGAACCCATGGGGGAGGGGAAGGAAAAAAAAAAGAGGTTAGAGTGGGAGAGAGCCAAAGCATAAGACACTCTTAAAAGCTGAGAACAAACTGAGGGTTGATGGGGGGTGGGAGGGAGCGGAGGGTGGGTGATGGGTATTGAGGAGGGCACCTGTTGGGATGGGCACTGGGTGTTGTATGGAAACCAATGTGACAAAAATTCATATATTAAAAAAAAGAAAAAAAAGAAACAATGGCTTTGAATGGCAGAGCGGACCAGATTGGATTTAAGAGATTTTTTCAGAACGTTCCATCCTAAAACAGAATACACGTTGTTTTCAAGTGTACGTGGAATATTCTCAAGAATGGATCACAAACAAAAAACAGGCCTTAATTATTAAAAAACAATACATGCAGGTTAAATAACGTGCTACTACACTGGAATGGGTTAAGCAGGAAATACAAGAAGAAATTTTAAAAAATACATGTATACAAATGGAAATGAGAAAACAATGGTCTGAACCCTTTGAGATGCTGCAAAAGTAGTCCTAAGAGGGAAGTACAAAGCAATATAAGCCTACTTCAAGAAGCAAGAAAAGTTTCAAACAACCTAACTTTACCCCTAAAGGAGCTAGAAAAAGAACAACAAATGAAGCCTGAAGCCAGCAGAAGAAAGCAAGTAATAATGATCAGAGCAGGGGGCCCTTGGGTGGCTTCACTGGTTAAGTGTCTGACTCTCGATTTTGGCTCAGGTCATGATCTCACAGTAGTGAGATCGAGCCCCGTGTTAGGCTCTGTGCCGGCAGCATGGAACCTGTCTGGGAGTCTCTCTCTCCCTCTCTCTCTCTCTCTCTCTGCCCATCCCCCACTCATGTGTGGTCTCTCTCAAAATAAAATTAAGAAAAGAGATTAAAGCAGAAATGAATGATAGACAAACAAAAAACAGATAAAACTAGAACAGATCAATGAAACCTCGAGCTGGTTCTTTGTAAAAATTAATGAAACTGATAAGGCGTTAGCCAGAGTAATCAACAAGAAAATAGAAAAGACCGAAATAAATAAAACCACAAATGTGAGAGTAGAAATAAGAACCAACACCACAGAGATACAAACATTTATGAGAGAATATTATGAAAAAATGTATGCCAACAAATTGGACAACTTAGAAGAAATGAATAAATTCCTAGAAACGTATAACTTACCAAACTAAAACAAGAAGAAATAGAAAATTTGAAAAAAAAATCAATAACCAGCAAGGAAACTGAATCAGGAATCAAAAAACTCTCAACAAACACAAGTCTAGGAGCAGATGACTTCAGATGTAAATTTTAACATGTAAAGAAGAGCTAATACCAAAAAAAGAAAGAAGAAGGAAAGAAAGAAAGAAAGAAAGAAAGAAAGAAAGAAAGAAAGAAAGAAAGAAAGAAAGAAAAGAAAAAGTTTAACCTGTCCTTTTCAAATTGTTCCAGAAAAACATAAAAGGAAGGGAAATTTCCAAATTCATTCTATGCCAGCTTTACCCTGATACCAAAACCAGATAAAGACACCACAAAGAGAATTACAGGCCAGCATCTCTGATGAACATGCAAAATTCTTCAAGAAAATAAGCAAACTGAATCCAACAATACATTAAAAAATCATTCACCAGGAGCAGGGGCAGCTGGGTGGCTTCGTCAGGTAAGCAGCCAACTTCAGCTCAGGTTACGATCTCAATGTCCTTCGGTTTGAGCCCAGTTTCAGGCTCTGTTGACAGCTTGGACCCTGGAGCCTATTTCAGATTCTGTGTTTCCCTCTCTCTCTGTCCCTCCCTTGCTTGTGCTCTTTCTCAAAAATAAATAAACATTAAAAAAAATCGTTCACTATAACCAAATGGGATTTATCCCTGGTGTGCAGGGGTGGTTCAATATTTGCAAATCAATGAATGTGATACCTCATATTAATTTTCAAAAAAGCATAAAATCATATCATTGCAATAGATGCAGAAAAAGAATTTGACAAACTATAACAAACTATAACATCCATTCATGATGGATTTTTTTTTATTTTATTATTTTTATTTTATTTTTTTTCAATATACGAAATTTATTGTCAAAATGGTTTCCATACAACACCCAGTGCTCATCCCAAAAGGTGCCCTCCTCAATACCCATCACCCACCCTCCCCTTCCTCCCACCCCCCATCAACCCTCAGTTTGTTCTCAGTTTTTAAGAGTCTCTCATGTTTGGCTCTCTCCCAGTCTAACCTCTTTTTTTTTATTTTTCCTTCCCCTCCCCCATGGGTTTCTGTCAAGTTTCTCAGGATCCACATAAGGGTGAAAACCTATGGTATCTGTCTGTCTCTGTATGGCTTATTTCACTTAGCATCACACTCTCCACTTCCATCCACGTTGCCACAAAGGGCCATATTTCGTTCTTTCTCATTGCCCTGTAGTACTCCATTGTGTATATAAACCACAATTTCTTTATCCATTCATCAGTTGATGGACATTTAGGCTCTTCCCATAATTTGGCTATTGTTGAGAGTGCTGCTATAAACATTGGGGTACAAGTGCCCCTATGCATCAGTACTCCTGTATCCCTTGGGTAAATTCCTAGCAGTGCTATTGCTGGGTCATAGGGTAGGTCTATTTTTAATTTTCTGAGGAACCTCCACACTGTTTTCCAGAGTGGCTGCACTAATTTGCATTCCCACCAACAGTGCAAGAGGCTTCCCATTTCTCCACATCTTCTCCAGCATCTATAGTCTCCTGATTTGTTCATTTTGGCCACTCTGACTGACGTGAGGTGATATCTGAGTGAGGGTTTTGATTTGTATTTCCCTGATAAGGAGCGATGTTGACCACCTTTTCATGTGCCTGTTGGCCATCCGGATGTCTTCTTGAGAGAAGTGTCTATTCATGTTTTCTGCCCATTTCTTCACTGGGTTATTTGTGTTTCAGGTGTGGAGTTTGGTGAGCTCTTTATAGATTTTGGATACTAGCCCTTTGTCCGATATGTCATTTGCAAATATCTTTTCCCATTCCGCTGGTTGCCTTTTCATGTTGTTGGTTGTTTCCTTTGCTGTGCAGAAGCTTTTTATCTTTATAAGGTCCCAGTAATTCATTTTTGCTTTTAATTCCCTTGCCTTTGGGGATGTGTCGAGTAAGAGATTGCTACGGCTGAGGTCAGAGAGGTCTTTTCCTGCTTTCTCCTCTAGGGTTTGGATGGTTTCCTGTCTCACATTCAGGTCCTTTATCCATTTTGAGTTTATTTTTGTGAATGGTGTGAGAAAGTGGTCTAGTTTCAACCTTCTGCATGTTGCTGTCCAGTTCTCCCAGCACCATTTGTTAAAGACACTGTCTTTTTTCCATTGGATGTTCTTTCCTGCTTTGTCAAAGATGAGTTGGCCATACGTTTGTGGGTCTAGTTCTGGGGTTTCTATTCTATTCCATTGGTCTATGTGTCTGTTTTTGTGCCAATACCATGCTGTCTTGATGATGACAGCTTTGTAGTAGAGGCTAAAGTCTGGGATTGTGATGCCTCCTGCTTTGGTCTTCTTCAAAATTCCTTTGGCTATTCGGGGCCTTTTGTGGTTCCATATGAATTTTAGGATTGCTTGTTCTAGTTTCGAGAAGAATGCTGGTGTGATTTTGATTGGGATTGTATTGAATGTGTAGATAGCTTTGGGTAGTATTGACATTTTGTCAATATTTACTCTTCCAATCCATGAGCAGGAATGTCTTTCCATGTCTTTATATCTTCTTCAATTACCTTCATAAGCTTTCTATAGTTTTCAGCATACAGATCTTTTACATCTTTGGTTAGATTTATCCCTAGGTATTTTATGCCTCTTGGCGCAATTGTGAATGGCATCAGTTTCTTTATTTGTCTTTCTGTTGCTTCATTGTTAGTGTATAAGAATGCAACTGATTTCTGTACATTGATTTTGTATCCTGCAACTTTGCTGAATTCGTGTATCAGTTCTAGCAGACTTTTGGTGGAGTCTATCGGATTTTCCATGTATAGTATCATGTCATCTGCAAAAAGTGAAAGCTTGACTTCATCTTTGCCAATTTTGATGCCTTTGATTTCCTTTTGTTGTCCGATTGCTGATGCTAGAACTTCCAACACTATGTCAAACAACAGCGGGGAGAGTGGGCATCCCTGTCGTGTTCCTGATCTCAGGGAAAAAGCTCTCAGTTTTTCCCCATTGAGGATGATGTTAGCTGTGGGCTTGTCATAAATGGCTTTTATGATCTTTAAGTATGTTCCTTCTATCCCGACTTTCTCAAGGGTTTTTATTAAGAAAGGGTGCTGAATTTTGTCAAAGGCCTTTTCTGCATCGATTGACAAGATCATATGGTCATGATGGATGTTTTGAAGAGCAGCACACCTCAACAAAGTAGGCTTAGAGGAACCATACCTCGACATAATAAAGGCCATATATGGAAAATGAACAGCTAATATGATCCTAACTGGGGAAAAACTGAGAGAAAAACTTCTTAGATCTTGCTTCTAGTTATCTGCTTCTTCTCATTAGCACTGTTGGTTGTTAATAAATTAATCTTAACATTTATTACATCCTACTTTAATGGAGACCAACTTCTCCTATACAAGTTTATGTGTCTTGTCTCTTTTTTTTTTTTTCATCCACTGTTCCATTTATCATTTTTGTTTCTTTCTTAACGAACTCCCCAAAGGTTAGATTTCTTTAGTTCACACATCTGTTAGGAAAAGCGTGGCCAGGACAGCTAGTGTCTGCCCCGCTCAGCTTCAGGTGGGGCAACTGAAAGGTTTGGGGCTGGATCCATTTGAAGACTTGTTCACTAACGTCTGGTTGTTGATGCTGGCTGTTGCCTGGGACTTCAGTTCAAGAGGCAGCAAAAACACTTAAACTGACACACCTAGACCCTCTTTGTGGCCTAGACTTCCTCACTAGATGGGGAGCTAGATTCCAAGTAAGCAGCCTGAGATACAGAGCAAGGCAGAATCTGTATCGCCTTTTGTCACCTAGGATTGGAATACACACAGCATCATATTCACATATTCTGTTCATTAGGAGCAAGCCACTAAGGTTGTTCCGTGGTCTTTTTTTTTATGGAATTAATATTTGAAACCTATGGACACCTTTAAAAAGCAGTATAATTTACCCACTGGCCACAAATGTTTGTATTCCTCCCACCTGAAAAATACATTCACTCCCCTCCCCCTCCAATACCTCCTGCAAGTCTCAGTTATCATGGCATCAGGTTCAGGGCTTGAGTCCAAGATCTTACCATCTTAATCAGGTGCAGTGGGGATAAGCTGCCTGGGTTATGGTATCTAAAGTATAGCCCCTTGAGTGCAAGTGTTCTCAATATGAGGACTTGAGAACGAAAGAGACAGTTATTTACCACTCACAAATGCAACATTCTAGTCAACTGCTGAAGACTCTCCCATTCAGAAAAAGAAGATGGGAAGCACCCTAGTCCATAAGAGTTTTGAAATACAGCCTGATGCATGCTGTCAGTTCTTAAGATAGGATTTAGTCCTAACCACGGGAATACTTTCTCCATGTCTCTTCCCTTTCTTTACTCTTTGAGTTCTTGGTTCCTTCCTTTTCATAAGGAATGACCTGTATTTGCAGCTGTTTTTTCATCCTGCTTCCTCCCTGTGGGACTTCTAAGACCCAAAGGCCTCTTTTCCTTTTGCACGATTTGGTCTCTTGTAGTCCAAGCTAGCAAATAGTATGTTTGCTACTATAAATCTCTTACCTTTTTTAGTTTTCTGTAAATAGTACTGGATTTCATGCCTTGTTGTAGCAAAGCGACCCTCCCAAGTCCTTTTGAGATCAGCTTTTCGCTTCAGGTTTCCTGTGAAGCTCTTATATGACAATGCCTTTAAAATTCGTCTACTCTTGGGGCTCCTGGCTGGCTCAGTTGGTAGAGCATGTGACACTTGATCTCTGGGTGCTGAGTTTAAGCCCCATGTCGGGTGTGGAACCTTCTTTAAAAAAAAAAATCTTATAGTCTTAAGATCCCTAAAGAAATTGGAGGCATACCTTGAATCTTTCTGTTATCCTGGTAGCACCCTGGATTTTCTCGTAACCCAAAAGCCATTTCTTCATGTTGGCATTATTTGCCAGTTCCACATGTAGAGAGGCTGTAAATGAGAAACAGATACTTGAACCCAGTAAGTCCTGGTTCCTTTCAGTTGCATAGTCTTTCTTTAGTTTCTCTTTCCTATCCGTTTTACTTTCAGGTATTTTGTAGCATGACTTCCCTTTCCTCCAGTGTCATTTTCTTCACTTGCTTAGAAACCCTTGCTGTCAGCCTCTTCACAGGCCATCAGGCTTCCACTAAGAGTCTTGTGGAGGCCCTGTTTGGGTCTCATTCTTATGCTTTTCTACATCTTTCCAGGTTCCACCTACCTCCCGGTTCAAAGGAAGTTTAGTTTTAGGTTTTTTTCAATAGCAGCACACCGGTTTTAGTATCAGTATCTGTGGTAGTAATTTACTGCTGCATAATAAGCCACCTCAAAGCCTAGTAGTTCAAAACAGCATTTATCTTGTTCACCAATCTTTAGTTTAGGCAAAGCAGAGTAGGGCAACTCATTTCTTCTTCATTTGGCATCAGCTGGCATAACTGGAAGCTGGAGACTAGAATCATCTAAAGGCTTGTTCGTGCACGTGTTTGGCTGTTGAGGCTGGCCTTTGGCTAGGACGTTGGCTAGTCTCAGCTGGGGTATCTACATGAAGACTCACTAGGTAGCCTGGGATTCCTCACAACGTGGTGGCTGGGTTCTAAGGGTGAGCTTCCCTAGACAAAGAAAGTCAGATGGAAGCTGTATCACATTTTCCAAGCTGGCCTTAAAAATCACAGCACTTCTGCATATTCTGTTCACTAGAAACCAGTTACTGAAGCTAGCATATATTTAAGGGGAGCGATGTTCACAGAAGTATCAACGAATTTATAAAACGACCACATCCACTCACCTTGTCTTACCAATCATATGTAACGGATGGAAGACCTTTCCAACTCAGCATCACTGAAACTCCAGCCAGTTTTGTTGTTGTGGTTGTTGTTGTTGTTGTTTAGTATGATCTCTTATTTTCTAGAAAGTAACAAAGGATTACAAGATAACAGTGTTGAAATAAGTTTTTATTTTGCCTCAAAAAAATATGTGGATTATCCAATTAAAGTTTTATACTGGAAGATGTGATTTCTTAACCTGGAGAATCATTTCTCCTGGGAATGCAGTTCAAATTAGCATTAAAACATTTGCAGCTCAGAAAAAGGCCGTGGCATTAGAATCATTACCTATAGATTCACGAATTAGAGTCTTATTTTCAGAGTCTTATCTTGGGACGTATTTTTGGACGCGGGCAAACATAAGTCAATATGATATTGCTAAAACTTCTTTAAAAATGATGGAGTGTTAAGATGGGGGAAGGGCTAAGAGACTTTCTCCTAAGAGGGGACTTATTTTATGAAAGAAAGATATGAAACAATGATAGAAAAATAAAAGTATAGAATCAAGTGCAAATGTTGTGTAGTAAAGACAATGATAGCAAAGATCTATTTCAGTAACACCTGATGGCTTTAAGTTTGCTCTTGATTTTCTGAGTTGTTTAAGGTTCCACATTCTAAGACAGGTAACATTTTATTGCAAATGAGTTTATTTAAAATTTTGAGTGCCTGGCTGGCTCAGTTACTCTTGATCTTGAGATTGTGAGTTCAAGCCTCACACTGGGCTTAGAGATTACTTAAAATCTGAAAACAAATTTTGATCGTAGTTTTGAGTTAGACTCTTTCCACTCCACTTCCAAACTATAGTGTTTTATTCATGCAGGCTGCTGTCCTTACAACAGAACTGGAAACTACATCTTCAAAATGTCTACACCTGGATGCAAAAAATCAAATTCTTCAACAAGAGTTATTATCAATGAAAGCTTTCGAAGAAGAACGTGAAAAACTAGAGAGCAATAACAAGAAGTTACAACGAGAAGTAGTAAAATTGAAACAATTTATGGAAATGAATATGGTAGAACGCAGTCAAGTGGAACAGTATAAACGGGAGATTGAAGAAAGAGCACGACTGGACATAGTACAAAAATTACACGAAGTCAACCTGTTTTTACAGGTTAATTGATTGATCTGTAATGTGCTTTCGTTCATTTCACTGCAAATTACATTTTGGATAGGTGTATTGTACGGGTTTCCTCTACTTGCTTTATGGAAATTTGTAGATTTCTGGAGGCATTTGTTCCTCCCTTTAAAGATTTCAGTTTTCATCATTGTTCCTACTAAATCGAGAGGATGAGAAAAAATGATGATTTAAACAACTAGTCTCAGTATGAAGAGGAAAAGAAAACTTATGATTTAAAAATTGCACTCTACTTGGATTATTCTTAAGTTTATTGTTGACTTTTAAAATTTTGTCATTGATTCTATTATTTGAATTATCAGATTGCGTGAATACTAATACAAGAATGATTGAACTTTAATTTTATAAATCATATTTAATTCAGTTGACATTGATGATAAATATTTTACACTTGGGCTTTTTTTTGTTTCCTTTAAAATTGCTCTCTGAATCATTGACTCAGAACTAAAGGAAACAGGTATAATTAATTATTCAGATTATAGCTATTTTAAAACTATCCTGTCAATTTGCTTTAGGCACAAGCAGCAGCTCAAGAAAACTTGGACCAGTTAAGAGAAAATGCTCATGCTTCAACGAGAAGTCAAATGGAACTTAGAATTAAAGATCTGGAATCTCAGGTCTCTACAATGAAGACGTCTCAAGATTCTACTAAAACAGAGTTGGAAACCTACAGGCAACTCTACCTAGAAGAATTAAAAGTTAGAAAGTCCTTGAGAAATGAGCTGAACACGTAAGCCAAAACAGAATCATAGACAAGAAATTTAGCTTATTAATTTGCCTCTAAAGCATAATTTCTGTGGAGCCAAGATCATGAGATGAGTAGGAAGTGAAAGCCAACTAGATCGTGTAATTTTGGAAAATGATGTTTCTAAGTGAACTTACCTTTGAAATGTTAGTCCAGGACAGTTTGCATCCCTCCTCTTCTTTTTGGTTTTACAGGACCTCTTCTCCCACCCCACCCCACCCCCGCACCCCCTGCCCTGTATATTTTCCATTGATCGGATCTGCTAGTCTTTAAGTGCATTGTTTGAAGCTTTCTCATTTAGAAGCATATTATTATAAAATTGCTTGTCAGAAGTACCCTAAATAGAAATGTCGATGAGTTCATTTTTGGAAGATGACATCTTTAACCTAAAAGGTCAAGTACTACTACTACTCATCCTGGCAGCTTGGTACATTTATTCTCTTGATTGTGAACTTTGGTATTATTACTAGAGTGGGCCTTGAGACAAACTATCCTTTATGGTTTTTCTACTTTACATAATGGCATACATGTGAAATACAGAAAGACTCACACAGGGCTGAAGGGGAGTAGAGTTCCCAAAGTGGCTAAAAAGAGCACCGTGGTGGGAGGGAGGTATGTGGAAGATTGAAGACAGAAAGGGCAGATTCTGCCTCCAGTGCCTTGGTAACTGTTATAAGCTAATTGCCTCTGTAGCTGTTTTAATTCTTTCTGATCACACGTCTGCCATCTACTATCTTCCCTAGAGATTGTTGGTCTCAGTGATTCCTCGGTGTCAAATGCTCAGTTTCTTTGAGATAGTAAGTGAAATGTACAAGAGTGGTGAAAGCAAACGCTTGAAAATGTCTTTGAGGGATGGTTTATTTTTATATCTGTAAACAGGTTTACTAAATATAAGTGTGTATATATACTGGCATCCTGAAGGATGTTGTCAGTACAGCCATTCCAGAAGACAGCAAGTATTATTCGTTAAGCCATGTACATCACTGATAGCCACTTCTCTCCCTTCCCTAATTTGAATGGTTAGTTAGGGATCCCCCTGGAAACATAAGTATTTCTTTAGAACAATTTTAAAAGTATAATTTTAGATAGTAGGTGTGCTCTGTCACATGTTCAGTGTTAAAACACTGTTCAATGGCAAATGCTATTTACTATTATGGAAACTTAAAAAGATGTAAGTCATTTAGGAATGATTTAGGGAAAAAGAAAATGTATTTGTGTTTTTTAATCTTCACAGGACTAATGAGAGACTGTCAGAGAGCAATACAAAACTTCTTGAGGAGAGACAGCAGCATCAAACTTCACTCAGGACTCTTACTATGAGCCTAGGCCTGGAAACACCTTATTGTGGACATTTTGAAAATAATTCAGTGCTCAATGGAAACCTTACTCCAGGAAGAAACTTAGTGATTCCTACCTTAAACCCACGGCCGTCATATGCCTACTGGGAGACTTCCTTGTGGAAGGTTAGTTATATTATCTGTTTTACTTTGGGTTTCAGATATCTGATATAATTGTTGCTTTTAATTTGGTGAAATTCTGAGTTGTTTATCTAACTAATACATACGAAGTAAAAGTCATAATTGTATGTGCTAAGAAAGAACTGAGGTAAATTTTATATATATATAAATTTATATATATATATATTAGTCCCTTGATCTCTCATTTCCAAGAGATACTTATTTTTATTTTATTTTAGCGAGAGAATGAGTGAGTGCATGCAGGGGAGGGGCAAAAGGAGAGGGAGAAAGAGAATCCCAAGCAGGTGTCATGCTCAGCACTGAGCCGAATGTGGGGCTCAGTCTCAAAACCATGAGATCATGACCTGAATCAAAATCAAGATTTGGACACTGAAAACAACTGAGCCACCCAGGTGCGCCACAAGAGACACCTAGTATTAACTGTATTCAATAAATATAACTAAACTGACCCATGTTAAATTTCTTGAAAAGCTTTCATTTAAATTTGATTTTAGAAAGTAAATGTTATTGCCTGTTGACCACAGGTACACTTAGATGCTTGGACTTATTTTCAGTTGGCAGTGGTTCATAAACATTTGAAGGTTTTGCTATCACCCAGTTTTTGCACCACTGTATGTCAGTGAATGATCGTCCTCCAAACACTTAACGACATATGAATGTTTACTATTTAAAAGAATCCAAGGGGGTGCCTGGGTGGCTCAGTCATTTCAGCGTCTAACTCTTGATCTCAGCTCAGGTTTTGATCTCAGGGTCATGAGTTCAAGTCCTGCATTGGGCTCTACACTAAGCATGGAGGCTACTTTAAACAAAAAAAAGAACCCATGGTAAGTCCTTTTTTATGAATTAAATCAACTTGTAACACTAAAAAGGTTAATTTCTCTTTTAAGTTAAATTTTTGCTATGTTCTTACATGAGAATACATCTTTAATTGCTCTCTTACTTATGGCACTCTTTTTTCTTTTTCCTTTTTTTTTGACTAATAGCACCTCTGTTTCAATTTTTATAAAATATCTTGCTGAGCGATTGTACAGCATTTTATAAATAGCTAAATCAAGCAAATATTTGAATTTTTAAAATGAAGCTTTTATTTCTTCAAATGAGTTCTTTGCCCGTTTCTCTTTTCTTTTTCTGGAACCCCTTGAATGCAAGTATTATTACACTGGATGTTGTCCCACAGGTCCCTTAACCTAGTCTCATTTTTAAAGTTCTTTTTTCTTTTTGTTTTTCAGCTTGGATGATTTCTACTACCCTGTCTTGCAAATTGTTGATCTGTTCTTCTGCATCTTCTTATCTGCTGTTGATTCCCCTTAGTGTATTTGTCATTTCTGTTATTGTATCCTTCAGCTCTGATTGGTTCTTTTTTATATTTTCTATCTCTTTGTAGATGTCATCACTGGATCCATTCATTCTCCTCCCAAGTTCACTGAGCATCTTTATGACCTTTACTTTGAACTCATCTCTTATCTCTGTTTTTTTTCTTAGTTTTTTTTCTTAGTTTTGTTAGTTTTTTTTTTTCCTTAGGTTTTGTCATGTTCTTTCATTTGGAAGGTATTCCTCTGTGTCCTCAGTTTGTCTGACTTTCTATGTTTGTTTCTAAAATGGTTTCTTTCAACTTTTTCTCTCTTTTGAGTGGGCGTTGCTTTTGAACAATGTACATTAGTTATGAAGTCAAGGAAGAAGAGAATGTTTCTGTAAGTGTTGTCTAGTCATTTTTCTTGGTGGAGCTGTGACAGGTGACACTGGGTAGGCGACAAGTAACACTGCTCTTCTCTTCCTAAATTCAGAACACAGGAGACAGGGAGACGGAGAGAAACTTAGTAGCTTTATTACTAATACACACTAACAAATTGGAGGATATGGTTTAGGTTATGTTAGCCACACTGGGCTTCCTCCCAAATTGGGCACTTCCCCACACAGTTGTCAATTGAGGAAACAAATGCTTGACACCAACCCTGGGGGCAGGGTGCTTACCACAGAGCTGAGAGCAGACCCAAATTCATGTTACTGTGGGCAGGCACATCTTTTCAAAGAGGAGACTCAGAAACACATAAGCACTGCTTAGCTCCTTCTCCCAAATTCACCCGTTAGGTAAGTCTCCCTTCCTGTCGGGAGGGAGAGAGAGAGAAGTCCAAATGTGAGAAGTGAAGGTTCACCTATTATTTCTGACTGGATTTCAATTATAAATAAAGTGAATTGTGTCCTTTGTACATACCAACTAATGATGAGAGGTTAGACAGAAGCATGCTAGATGGGAAAGAGAAATCTGTTGGGTTTTAAATTTTGCTATAAATAACCACACCATGGGTTCACTCATTTGTTGATTGATTTTGAGAAACCAAATTTCTTTGGAAGAAATAAATCATTCTTTCAGGAAGAATTTCCTCAGTTTCAGCTTGCTTGCTTCACCTGAAGATTTTCTCTCTCAAGTTCTCTGTCCTGTCGTTTAAAAAAGTTGTGCTTAAAAATTGACTGCTACTAAAAGGAGTTAACATAATTTCTGTTCCTTTCTTTTTATTCATGACTTTAAAATTTGTAATTTAGTTAGAGAGCTACTATTGTGTGCCTCATACCTAAACATTATTGAGCCACATGACAGAGTTTTATGTATTCATTTTCTCTGAGTTATACTTAAAATATACATCTTTTCCCTGACTATGAGGAAGTAACTGGCATAGAACTCTAGGCTTGGTAAGACCAGAAGTGTATTCCTGGTCTGCATCTAGTTGGTTCCATGACCTCAGGCAAAGTACACTCTCTGAGCCCTTTTTGTCTATTACGCAAAATTCGGGATTTTGACTAAATTAGTGACTTTTATACCTTCAAAATAATTTTTTTTCAAAGAATAGAACATAATTTTTTTTGCATTAAACTCTATTGTGTAAAACAGAGAGAAGTAGAGCTGTCTAACTAAAGGAGAGATGGAGACTATGGCTGTGACTTCCTTGTCCCTCAATCCTGCAGTGTCCCCAACCGAACCTTAGATTTCTATGGGCCATATTTGAATGCTAACAGTAATGAGAAAATTCTTCTAATTAAAAATTCTTTAAAAGTGTTCTTTGAATTAAAATTTGCTGATATATAGTTTTTCTGTGTATAATTTTCTCACCCTCTTATATTTCTGATAAATGGAAAGGTGTACAAAAAAGTACACATGTGTCCTCATTCATGGACTTGAAAGCTATTTTCACCATCGAAACACAGTTTTTACCTAGAAATAAACATAAAGGTCACAGAGGTAAATATTCAGGAAAAGAGCTTTCGGGGAAAAGATGCAACATTACCTTGGTAGTTCCTTAAGTCATGTCATGTAAAAAACGTGGTTTATATTTTATATCGAATTTATTAATGGTAATATAAAATTGTTTGAATAAAGCCTTCCCCCATCATCTGGTATTGAGTTATTAATTTTATAAGCCTGGTATAGTAATGCTGTCCCATTCATTTTATAAGGCCTGAATATAATGCTATTGTCAAAAAAGTGTTATGGGTCCTCAAAAACTTAAAAATAGATATTCATTAATTCCACTACTGCGTATTTACCCAAAGAAAATGAAAACACTAATTTGAAAAGTTGTGTGCATCCCTATATTTATTGAAACATTGTTTGCAATAACCAAAATATGGAAGCAACCTAAGTGTCCATCGATAGATGAATGGATAAAGAAGATGTGTAATATGTATACAATGAAATATACCTCAGCTATCAAAAAGAATGAGATCTTGCCATTTGTGACAACATTGATAGACCTAGAGGGTATTATGCTAGGTGAAATAAATCGGAGAAAGACAAATAAATACCATCTGATTTCACTTACATGTGGAATATAAAAAAACCAAACAAGTCAACAAACAGAATCATAACTACAGAGGACACATTGGTGGTTGGTAGAGGGGAGGTGGGTAGAGAGTAAGGACAAAATAGGTGAAGAGGAGGAAGAGGTACAAATTCCAGTTATAAAATAGGTAAGTCACAGGAATGAAGAATACAGCATATGAAGTATCGTCAATAATATTGTATTAATGTTGTATGGTGACAGAGGGTAACTACACGTACGGTAGTGAGCATAGCATAGTGTCTACAATTGTCCAATCTGAATTTGTATACTGAAATGAGTGTAACATTGTCTGTCAACTATACTTCAATTAAAAGAAGGTATTAGGGAAAACAGTCTCTGCAAATATTGGGAAACATGTCAGCCAAAACATTTGTCCTCACACCTACATTTGTAAAGACATTGGAATCCTTATCACCAGTGTTGATTATGTTCAGTACGCTATTTTGGAGCCCGTTTGGGGCATTCAGGGAGAGGCTACCTTGTATAAGAAAGATCTAAATAAGAACATTCTAGACAGGAACAGTTGTAATATACAGTTGACCCTTGACCAACATGGTTTCGAACTGTGCGGGTCTACTTTACTTACACATGGATTATTTTTGGATACTGTATAGTACTGTAAGTGTATTTCCTCTTCCTTCTGTTTTTCTCAATGTCATTTTTTTGCCCTGGCTTATTCTACTGTACAAAACATGTACGCATCGACTGTTTATGTTCCCGGTAAGGCTTCCGGTCAACAGTAGGCGATTAGTAATTAAGTTTTGGGGGGATGAAACAAGTATATGCAGGTTTTTGACTGCACCGCAACCCCTGTGTTTTTCAAGGGTCACCTGTAGTTGGAAATATTCGTACACATTTCATAAGTAAGTAGATAACCATAGCTTTAATAAGTCAAGTGTTTCCAAACTTGGTCCTAATTTGGAGAAAGGAAACAAAGTTACAATTGAAAATTGTATATTGTTTTCCTTATCTCTAATTGAGAAAGTTATAAATCAGAAGCTAAGTTTGAAAACTGTTGCAACCCTCTATTTTTCCTTTCTTCAAAGAGATTTTCTGAAATCTTTGTGTGCATATGAAAAGAAATAAGTGTTTTAGTCATAATGCAGATAGCAAAATATTATCACTCAATTTTTTGCCAGTAGAATTTTCCACATGACAGTATGACAGTCCCACTTTCTTCATTTTATATGTATTTAAGAGTCAGTCCTGAAAAATTAGTAGCAAAAGCATTCCTTCAAATTTTGTTTTTCTAAAAGTGAAAGAATGGAAAGCCCATTTTAAGGAACAATTCATTCAGGTAAAAAACTGATTAAACTTTCATAAATGGCAGGTTTTCTAATCATTTCCAAGTAATAATTCAGTATACAATATGATTCTTGTTTAAACTTTTTTGTACCAGTAAGATCAAACATCACCTTTCAGAGATTATACACATTCAATAGATCAATATTAATTGTGCTTTTTATCAGATTCACTTAAATAGCATTATACATATATATATATACACATATATATATAATATACACATATTATATATACGTATACACACACACACACATATATACACACATATATACGTGTGTGTATGTATGTATGTATGTATCTGTTCTCCATTACCTAAAACTAACATAAAATAGGTAGGAATTTATTTTATTCATGTGATTGTCTTTCTATGTAAGCAATCCCTAACTTTGGTTTAATCTCTACAAGTTTTGTTTCAAGACCACATGTCATAAGCTATATATAATTCCTACAATGTCTTTTGTTTACCTTACACATTCTAAATAATATTTGACTTATCTCAGATGCAGTGGGAGTTGGAGAAAGGAGTAACCAGAGCACTAGAAGAAGGTATGTTTCCAAAAATGTATGAAGTTAGATATCATTGATTTCTGAAATAAACTATAAATAGTAAATGGCATCCCTTTCCATTGTTTGGATAATGGATACTGCATTCACATTTTTTTTGTACATATCTAATAAAAAATGTAAAAGCATGAGCATAATGAAGAACACACTTCTTCCTCATTTAGTCCTCATGTTCCATAGCTCTTTTAAAATCTCCCAAAAGTCTAGGGGCACCCAGGTGGCTCAGTCGTTTGGGCGACTGATTTCAGCTCAGGTGGGTTCAGACCCTACAGAGGGCTCTGTGCTGAAAGCTCGGAGCCTGGAGCCTGCTTCAGATTCTGGGTCTCCCTCTCTCTGTGCCCCTGCCCGCTTGTGGTTTGTCTCTCTCTCAAAAATAAATAAATGCTAAAGAAGTTTTTTCAATCTCCCTAAGTCTATATATCTGTTATTATTTCTGGCGATAATCTTCCTTCACTGGTGCCATCCCTATGGAGCTGTCAACCTGCACGAGTCTCAGAAAAGGTGTGCTTTATCAAATTGTTGTTTCCGCTAGTGATAGAAGACCCAAAAAGCCAAAGTCGTCTTAGTAATGCTTGGTTAAGTAAGTAGAGGTCATATAGCTGTCACTTGACAGGTAACGGGTTTCAATCTTCACTCACTGACTTTGTCATTGCTTTTGCCCTTGGGTAAAACTTCAAATTCCTTAGCATGGAATGAAAACACCCAAATCAGTTTGCTTCTTGCCAGATTATTCAGCCTTGTCTCACTATTTGCCCCACTGCGCTGCTTTGCTCTAGCACCTTCTCAAACTAAACTATTCATAATTGCACAAGTGTACTTCCTCACATCTAGCTCTTTCTATGTGCTTCTTCCCTCTACCGAGCATACTACTTTCTTGTCCTTCAGGTGTCAGCTTACATATCACCTTCACCAAAAAGCAGACAATATTGATGCAAAACTGGGATGTCCCTTCTGTATGTTCCAGTAGTGCTGTGTTTTATACCTGTCACTTACATCTGTATATCAAGGAAGGTCCTGTTCAGAAATGTTTGGAAATGCCTGTTTGATTTTTCAGTTTATAGTTTATGATTGTTCAGGGTGGACTGTGTCCTCATCTTGTAATTTCACCTTGTAATGAAAAAACCAGAAACTCTGATCTTTATCCACAATAGCAATTCATTCAGTGTGCAACCCTGAGCAAAATATATTTAATACTAATCTTGGGTTTCATATTGCAGTTGTACATAGTTATTTTTCAATTTTCTTGACACCTTTTCATAAAGGCCCCAACTTTCTTTTTTTCTTTTTCTTTTCTTTTCTTTTTTAATTTTTTTAACGTTTATTTATTTTTGAGACAGAGAGAGACAGAGCATGAACGGGGGAGGGTCAGAGAGAGGGAGACACAGAATCTGAAACAGGCTCCAGGTTCTGAGCTGTCAGCACAGAGCCTGACGCGGGGCTCGAACTCACGGACCGCGAGATCATGACCTGAGCCGAAGTCGGCCGCTTAACCGACTGAGCCACCCAGACGCCCCATCTTTCTTTTTTTTTTTAAGGACTTGTAGTGAAAAGTATTTTGGAGACAGAAGATAATTCTTTCTTTTCCTTTTCAGCTGCTACCAAATTTGAACGAGGATCCTGTAGAACTCCTTTAGTATCTACTGATGATTCAATTCTAAATCCAGATCCAGTATGGAAAGCATCACGAGAATATGTACAGATTTTGAACAAAAGATATCTGATTTGAAAAATAAATAGACAAAATTCACTGGGTGCTTACAAAACATTTTCATTGTTTCCCAATTGAACACACTATATGGAAAAATCTTGATTAAAGGATAATGTTTTTGTGTCATATGTGTGTAATGAAAATCTGTATAATATTTTAAACTATGTTTCTTGGCATCTCATTAACTTTTAAGCACATTTTGTACGTGGAAACCAGCACTAGAGGGTTTGACATACATCAGACTGTTCCACTCCCTGCTGTTTGAACAGCACCCAAACAACCAAGTTGTCATTAATACTTCAGTAGTGTCTATGGATGGCTTTTTTGTATTTTCCAATTTTTACCACTATATGTGGGCCTAAAGATTTAGACGTTAGTTTGATGTATTCCTGCTATGGCTATTGCCAATGTTTGTACATATTAGAATTTTTTATAGAGCCATAAAACCTATTTATAATTTTAATTGTAAACACTGATTCATAGCTCTTTCCACATGGAGAAATGAGATTTGCCTAAGGCTTTTCACCTTTTCTATTTATTTAGTTAGTTATTTTTGATTTGCTCTTTGGAAACAAAGTTAGAGAAAAGAAAAAATAGAGAAACAAAAAAAAAAGAACTCCCCCCCCCTTGCCCCAGAGCCATTTGCAAGTAAATTACTAATGGGATGCCTGATTCCTGTAGCATTTAAATCCTACAAGTCAGTACATTCCACATAACTACCATACAACCTTCACAATCAGAACATTAACTCTAATACACTTGTCCCTTGAACAATGGGGTTAAGGGCTCCGAGCCCTGCCCCCCACAGTCAAAAAGCCATGAACTTTTGACCCCCAAAGACTTAACCACTGCTACTACCAATGATCTCTTGTATATGATATGCATCGTACTATATTCTTAAAATAAAGTAAGCTATAGAAAAAAATACCGTGAAGAAAATTATAAAAGAAAATACATTTCCATTACTGAAAAAAAATCTGTGTATAGTCAGTGCACCCATTAAAACTCTTTTGTTCAAGGTTCAGTATAATTCTATCATTTATTCCTCATAATTCTTTAAAGTTTGCTCACTTATCTGTAGTATACGTAATACCAAGGAAGGTCCTGTTCAGAGCCATGTATTGAATTCAGTTGTGTGTCTTAGTCTCTTTCACTCTAGAACAGTTCCTTTGTCTTTCCTTGACTTTCATGACTTTTAACCTTTTTGACGAGTAAATTCCAGTAATGTGGAATGTCTTTCAATGTGGATTTTTCTTAGGTTTCCTTACGGTAAAATTCAGATCATACATTTTTAGCAAGAGTATCACTACAACCTACTCTTTTCATTGCATCCTATCATGAGACCTACAATTCTGATTTGTCCCATCACTGGGATAGTAATGTTGGCCACCAGACGTAGTATCTGCCAGGTTTCTCCCCTGGAATATTAACTTTCCACTTTCCAATTATTTAGTATTTGGTGGGGAAGTACTTTGAGACACGTACATATCTCCTTTCTCAGACACCCTGTGGCAGGCCACCTCTTCTGCAGATGGTTTGCCCCCCTGCAGGTTCTGAAAACCCACGCTGGGCTATTCTTCCCCTGTGCAGATGCCTCCCCACCCTGTCCAGTCTGTGATACTTCATTATTCTATATCATTCACTTTTCAGGGATGCTCTCACTTGAGCTCCAACACTGTGCAGGGTGACTGTCCCACACGTAATGCCTTCCCCATTCTGTCTAAGCTCCAGCACCTCACTCTGGACCCCCACAACTCCATGCCTCTGTTTCTAGGACTGGGAACTAAACTGTTGGGGATGAGAAAGAAGAAAGGAAGGAAGGACTCCACAGGTCTTCTTTAATCAACTTAGCAAGCTCTCCAAAGCCGTTTCTCATTGGAATTGCATTGAATCTGCCAATAGTTTGTCAGGAAAGACATTTCGTATGTTGATTTTTCCAAACACCTAGTCTTTTAATTGTCTACGCTTATTCCCCACAATATATTGTTTCTTACTCGAGTGTCTTATCTGCATATTGCTTTGGATTTGGGGCATGCAGTGACATATCATCTATAAATAGTGGCATTTTCGTTTCTTGCCAATTCCTAGAGCTTTCATTTTTTTTTCTTTCCTACTACAAGAATGACGTTGAGTAAATGTGAGGATAGTGAGTGTTCATGTCTTCTTGAAATTGCAACATGTAAAACTAGTTTTCTAGAACTATGTAGATAGTGGGGTTTTTAAAAGTGTGTATCTTTTATCAGTCTCTTAGTTTGCTCTTGCCGTTTACAACAGATCACCATCAACACAGTGTCTTACAGCCACACACATGTATCTCACATTTGTATGGGTCAGAAGCTGAGCAATGGCTTAGCTGGGTCCTTTGTTCAGGTTCTCACAAGGCTGTACCCAAGGTGTCCGCTAGACTGTGCTTCCCCATTTGGGTGCTTCGATGGGGAAGAATCTGCTTCCAAGCCCATTGCGTTTGTTTTTAAGAGAATCTCCTGGTGACTGTATGACTGGACTCATTTCCACAGGTCTTTGCTAGTTGTTGGCTAGTTGGAGGCTTAGGTCCGAAGCATTCCCAGACACTTGTCTTACTGCTTTTGGGCTGCTCTAACAAAATACCATCGGCTTATGAAAAGAAGTTTTATTTTTCACAGTTCTGGAGGCTGGGGAGTCCACAATGACGGCACTGGCAGATTCAGTGTCCAGCGACGGCCTGCTTCCTGGTTCATGGACGCTGGTCTTCCTGCTTGGCGCAGGGCCACGGTAGCTCTCACAGCCCTCCTTTGTAAGGGCACTAATCCCATTCATGAGCTCCACCTTCATGACTTAATCACTTCCCAAATCTCCCACTTCTAAATACTATCACGTTGAACATTAAGATTTAACACATGAGTTTCGGTGAGTGGGGACACAAATATTCAGCCTAGAGCAGGGCTGTTCCTTGTTTGTGGCCACGTAGACTTCCTCGATATGGCCGCTTAGTTTAGGAGGCCAGCAAGGAGAATGTCACTTCAGAGAAGGCTCAGTCCTCCTTGAAGGGTGTTCACGTGATCAGATCAGGTTTGCCTAGCATAATCCTCCTTTTGGTTGACTCTGAATTAACTGAAATAGTTAGGTCTGCAACATTCCTTTATCTTTGTCATATTATCATAGCTAGAGTCAAATCATAGATCTTAAGAGAAAAGAATTATAAACAAAAGTTGACAACACTAAAGGGCAGATATCATGGAGTCACTTAGGGTCTTTCTGCTACAAGTATATTGAGGAAGTTCCCTTATAATACTAGTTTTCTAAGTTTTGTCATGAATGAATATTGAATGCTAACAGATGTTTATTTCACATCTATTGAGATAGGTTTTTTTAACTGTTTATTTTGGAGAGAGACCAAGCAAGCCAGCAGGGGAGGGGCAGAGAGAGAGGGAGACAGGATCTGAAGCAAGCTCTGCGCTGACAGTGGCATGCCCAATGCGAGCCCCACGTGGGGCTGAAACTCACACACTGTGAGATCATGACCCGAGCCTAAGTTGGATGCTTAACCGACTGAGCTACCCAGGCACCCTGAGATGTGTTTTTAAAATATTTGTGAATGGGGGAGGGGCCAAGATGGCGGAACTGCATGGAAGTTTTGTGTGTGTCTCGCATCCATGAAATACAGCCAGGCCAACACGAAACCATCCTGCACACCTAGAACACTGATTGGAGGACTAACACAACAATCTGCACAACCTGAGCCACAGAATTCAGCAGGAATTTACCCCAAAGGAAAGAGCATGAAGAAACGACAGCCAGGGATTTAACCCACACAGATAGAAGCAAGATGTCTGACCCAGAATTTAGAATCACGATAATAAGAATATTAGCTGGGGTCCAGAATAGATTAGAACCCCTTTCTGCAGAGATAAAAGAAGTAAAAAATAGCCAGAATGAAATTAAAAATACTGTAACTGAGCTGCAATCACGGATGGATGCAGTGGCGGCAAGGATGGACAAGACAGAACAGAGATTCTGCGATATAGAGGACAAAATTATAGGGAATAACGAAGCAGAAAAAAAAAAAGAGGGAGATTAAAGCAAAAGAGCATGATTTAAGCATTAGAGAAACCATTGACTCATTAAAAAGGAACAACATCAGAATCATAGGGGTCCCAGAGGCGGAAGAGAGAGAAATAGGGGTATTAGGGTAATGTGAGCAAATCATAGCGGAAAACATGTACAAAAGCTGGGGAAAGACACAGACATCAAAATCCAAGAAGCACAGAGGACCCCCATTAGATTCAACAAAAACCGACCATCAACAAGGCATATCATAGTCAAATTCACAAAATACTCAGGCAAGGAGGGAATCATGAAAACAGCAAGGGGGAAAAAAAAAGTTCCCGAACCTCAAAGGGAAGACAGATCAGGTTTGCAGCAGACCTACCCACAAAAACTTGGCAGGCCAGAAAGCAGTGGCGGGATATATTCAGTGTGCTGAATCAGAAAAATATGCGGGGGAGCCTGGGTGGCTAAATCGGTTAGGCGTCCAATTTCAGCTCTGGTCGTGAGCTCGCGGTCTGTGAGTTTGAGCCCCTCGTCGGGCTCTGTGCTGACAGCTCAGAGCCTGGAGCCTGCTTCGGATTCTGTGTCTCCCTCTCTCTCTGCCGCTCCTCTGCTCATGCTCTGTCTCTGTCTCTCTCTCTCTCTCTCTCTCTCTCTCTCTGTCAAAAATAAATAAACATTAAACAATAAAAATAAAAAATAAATGCAGCCAAGAATTCTTTATCCAGCAAGGCTGTCACTCAAAATAGGAGAGAGAAAAAGTTTCCCAGACAAACAAAAATTAAAGGAATTTGTGACCACTAAACCAGCCCTGCAAGAATTTTTAAGGGGGACTTTCGGAGGCAAGAAAAGATGAAAAAAATTACATATACATACATACATACATATATATACATATACACACATATATACACATACATATATATATGTATATATGTATGTGTGTGTATATATATATATATATATATACCAAAAGCAACAAAGATTAGAAAGGACCAGAGAACACCACCAGAAACTCCACGTCTACAAGCATCATAATGGCAATAAATTCATATCTTTCAGTACTCACTCTAAATGTCCATGGACTCAATGCTCCAATCAAAAGGCATAGGGTAACAGAATGAATAAGAAAACAAGGTCCATCTATATGCTGTTTACAGGAGACCCAGTTTAGACCTAAAGACACCTTCAGACTGAAAATAAGGGGATGGAGAACCATCTATCATGCTAATGGTCAACAAAAGAAAGCTAGAGTAGCCATACTTATATCAGACAATCTAGACTTTAAAATAAAGACTGTATCAAGAGATGCAGAAGGGCATTATGGCATAATCAAGGGGTCTATCCACCAAGAAGACCTAACAATTGTAAACATTTATGCGCCAAATGTGACAGCACCCAAATATGTAAATCCATTAATCACAAGCATAAAGAAACTCATCGATAGTAATACCATAATAGTAGGAGACTTCAACACCCCACTCACAGCAATGGACAGATCATCTAATCAAAACAATCAACAAGGAAACAATGGCTTTGAATGACACACTGGACCAGATGGACTTAACAGATATATTCAGAACATTTCATCCTAAACCAGCAGAATATACATCCTTCTCCAGTGCACACGGAACGTTCTCCAGAATAGACCATATACTGGGACATAAATCAGCCCTAAGTGAGTACAAAAAGATCGAGATCATACCGTGCATATTTTCAGACCACAACACTATGAAACTCGAAATCAACCACAAGAAACTATTGGGAAAGGTAACACATACTTGGAGACTGAAGAACATCCTACTAAAGAATGAATGGGCCAACCAAGCAGTGAAAGAGGAAATTGAAAAGTATATGGAAGTCAATGAAAGGGATAACACCACAACCCAAAACCTCTGGGATGCAGCAAAGGTGGTTATAAGAGGAAAATAGATAGCAATCCAGGCCTTCCTAAAGAAGGGAGAGAGATCTCAGATACACAACCTAACCTTATGCCTTAAGGAGCTGGAAAAAGAACAGCAAATAAAACCCCAAATCAGCAGAAGAGAGGAAATAATAAGGATTACAGCAGAAATTAATGCTATCGAAACAAACAAACAAACAAACAAACAAAAAACCCCACAAAAATACCAGTTGAACAGATCAATCAAGCCAGAATCCGGTGCCTTGAAAGAATGAACAAAATTCATAAACCACTAGCCAGTCCGGTCAAAAAAGAAAAAAAGGAAAGGACCGAAATAAATAAAATCAAGAATGAAAGAGAAGAGATCACAACCAACACAGCAGAAATAAAAACAATAATAAGAGAATAGTATGAGCAATTCTATGCCAATCAAATGGGTAATCTGAAAGAAATGGACAAATTCCTAGAAATATATACACTACCAACACTGAAACAGGAAGAAATAGAACATTTGAACAGACCCATAACCAGTCAGGAAATCGAATTAGTAATCAAAACTGCCAAAAAACAAGAGTCCAGGGCCAGATGGCTTTCCAGGGGGAATTCTCCCAAACATTTAAGGAAGAGTTAGCACCTATTCTCTTGAAACTGTTCCAAAACATAGAAATGGAAGGAAATCTTGCAAACTCTTTCCATGAAGCCAGCATTACCTTGATTCCAAAACCAGTCAGAGACCCCACTAAAAAGGAGAACTATAGACCACTTTCCCTGAGGAACATGGATGCAAAAATTCTCAACAAGATATTAGCCAACCGGATCCAACAATACATGAAAAGTATTACTCACCACGACCAAGCGGGATTTATACCTGGGATGTGGGGCTGGCTCAATATCCGCAAAACAATTAACGTGATTCATCACATCAAGAAAAGAAAGGGCAAGAACCATAGGACCCTCTCAATAGACGCAGAGAAAGCATTTGACAAAACACAGCATCCTTTCTTGATAAAACCCTCAAGAAAGTAGGGAGAGAAGGAGCATACCTCGAGATCCTAAAAGCCATATATGAACAACCCGACGCTAATATCATCTTCAGTGGGGACAAATGGGAGAGTTTCCCCCCCCGAGGTCAGGAACAAGACAGGGATGTCCACTCTTGCCACTGTTCCTCAACATAGTATTGGAAGTCTTAGCCTCTGCAATCAGACAACACAAAGAAAAAAAAGGCATCCACATCGGCCAGGAGGAGGTCAAACTTTCCCTCTTTGCAGATGGCACGACACTCTATACAGAAAACCCCAAAGATGCCACCACAAAACGGCTAGAATGGATTCATGAATTCGGCAAAGTTACAGGATATGAAATCGATGCGCAGAAATCGGTTGCATTCCTATACACCAACAATGAAGCAACAGAAAAAGAAATCAAGGAATCGATCCCATTTACAGTTGCACAAAAAGCCACAAAATACGTAGGAATAAATCTAACCAAAGGGGTGGAAAATGTATATACTGAAAACTATAGAAAGCTTATGAAAGAAATGGAAGAAGACACAAAACAATGGAAAAAGAGTCCATGCTCCTGGATAGGAAGAACAAATATTGTTGAAAGGTCGATACTACCCAAAGCAATCTACATCTTCAATGCAATCCCTATCAAAGTAACACCAGCATTCTTCACAGAGCTAGAACCTATACTCCTAAAATGTGTATGGAACCCGAAAACGACCCGAAGAGCCAACGCAATCTTGAAAAAGAAAACCAAAGCAGGAGGCATCACAATCCCAGACTTCAAGCTATACCACAAAGCTGTAATCATCAAGACAGTATGGTACTGGCACTAGAACAGACACTCAGATCAATGGAACAGAATAGAGAACCCAGACATGGACCCACAAACCTATGGCCAACTAATCTTTCACAGAGCAGGAAAGAATATCCAATGGCGTAAAGACAGTCTCTCCAGCAAGCGGTGCTGGGAAAACTGGACAGCGACATGCAGAAGAATGAACCTGGACCACGTTCTTACACCATACACAAAAATAAACTCAAAATGGATGGAAGACCTCAATGCAAGACAGGAAGCCATCAAAATCCTCGAGTTGAAAGCAGGCAAAACCCTCTTTCATCTTGGCCGCAGCAACTTCTTATTCAACACGTCTCCAGAGGCAAGGGAAACAAAAGCAAAAATGAACTACTGGGACCTCATCAGACTAAAAGGCTTCTGCACAGCGAAGGAAACAATCAGCAAAACGAAAAGGCAACTGACAGAAGGGGAGAAGGTATTTGCAAATGACATATCAGATAAAGGGTTACTATCCGAAATCTACAAAGAACGTCTCAAACTCAACACCCAAACAACAAATAATCCAGTGAAGAAATGGGCAAAAGCCATGAGTAGACACTTCTCCGAAGAAGACATCCAGATGGCCAACCGACACATGAAGAAATGCTCCACATCACTCATCATCAGGGAAATACAAATCAAAACCACACTGAGCTACCACCTTACACCTGTCAGAATGGCTCACATTAACAACTCAGGCAACAACAGATGTTGGCGAGGATGTGGAGAAGGAGGATCTCTTTTGCATTGTTGGTGGCAATGCAAGCTGGTGCAGCCACTCTGGAAAACAGTATGGAGTTTCCTCCAAACATGAAAAATAGAACTACCCAACGACCCAGCAATTGCACTACTAGGCATTTATCCACGAGATACTGGTGTGCTGTTTCGAAGGGACACATGCACCCCATGTCTATAGCAGCACTATCAACAATAGCCAAAGTATGCAAAGGAGCCCAAATGTCCATCGATGGATGAAAGGATACAGAAGATGTGGTATCTAGATACAACGGAGTATTCCTCGGCAATCAAAAAGAATGAAATCTTGCCATTTGAAACTACATGGATGGAACTGGAGGGTATTATGCTAAGTGAAATTAGTCAGAGAAAGACAAAAATCATATGACTTCACTCGTATGAGGACTGTAAGAGACAAAACAGATGAACATAAGGGAAGGGAAACAAACATAAAAACAGGGAGGGGGACAAAACAGAAGAGACTCACCAATATGGAGAACAAACTGAGGGTTGCTGGAGGGTAGTGGGAGGGGGGATGGCCTAAATGGGCAAGGGGCACTAAGGAATCTACTCCTAAAAATCATTGTTTCACTCTATGCTATCTAATTTGCATGTAAATTCTAAAAAATAAAAAATTAAATTAAAAAAGTAAAAATAAAAAAACAAAATAAAGTATTTGTTACTGTGGGGAATTACATTATTTGCTCATGTTACACCAACTTTGCATTTCTCAGACTAACTGAATATAGTTGTGATTTCATTCGGTTTTTTTCATTATTTTATTTTATTTTTTTATGTTTATTTTTGAGAGAGAGAGAGACCGAGCATGAGCAGGGGAGGGGCAGAGAGAGAGGGAAATGCGGACTCTGAAGCAGGCTCCAGGCTCTGAGCTGTCAGCACAGAGCCCGACGCAGAGCTCATACTCACGAACTTCAATATCATGACCTGAGCAGAAGTGGTCACCCAAATGAGCCACCCAGGTGCCCCTATTTTATTTTATTTGGGAGAGAGAGAGAGACAGAGAGACAGAGAGAGACAGAGAGAGACAGAGGGAGAGCGAGAGAGAGAGAGAGAGCACACAAGAGTGGGGGAGGGGGGCAGAGGGAGAGGGAGAGAGAGAGAGAGAGAGAGAGAGAGAGAGAGAGAGAGAGATTCTTAAGCAAGCTCCAGGCTCGATGCGGAGCCAGACACAGGGCTCAATCCCATAACCCTGGACTCCTGACCTGAGCAGAAAGCAAGAGTCACATGCTTAACCCATTGAGACACCCAGGCGCCCCTCGGGGCCTACATTTTCATTTGGCACTGGGCCCCACAAATTCTGTCACTGCAAAGTCCCCACCAGGCCACGTCCCCCCTCCCCTCGACCCCACCCGCACACTAGTCTCCCTCAGAATGAAATGCAAACTCCTCTCTGGGCCCACAGACCCCGCCAAGCTGGTCCTCGAATCTTTGCTGCCCTCGCCGCCCTCATCCACTGGGCTCCAGTCACAGTCCCCACCTTTCCGTCGCAGGGTGCTCCCACTGGCTACTCCTTGGCCTGGAATGTGGCTGCCTGCTCAGAGGGGCCTTCCTGGGCCTCCAGCTACAGTGGCTGTCCCCCGCCCGGGTCTTCTGCTCCCCAGCACTCACAGCGGAAGCTAGCCTGCTCCTTGTTTACCTCTTCCTGGTCTGTCTCCCCCACCCACACCCTGGCGCTCAGAATGTCAACAGGAGAGCAGGGTCATCTTAAGCCTGTAAGCCTCACTCACAGGTCACTGGTCAAGGTGGCGCCCCACCCCCTAGCACAAAGCCTGGCCAGGAGCAGTGCTCCCTAAACAACTGTTGTGTGACAACACACCTTGCCTGAGAAGTGATGACAGACTCTGAATGACAAGTACCTTCTAGTGTGGGGCGGCAGGCCCGGCCAGTGCGAGCCCAACCTGGCAGGGTGTTCTCCCCTGATCCCAGGCCCAGAGAACCCACCCCCCCCGCCCCCCCCACTCCCCACCTGGATCCTCAGTGCCACTGAGATCAGCACAGGGTGTTGGGCAGTGCCAGCCCCTCCCACCAGGCTCCCCCCTCCCCCAGGGGGACAATGTACAAAGGGCCACTTCAGCAAGGAGCTTCAGCTCCATCTCTAGCCCACAGGCCTGAGGTGGGGGAGGGGGGGGAGGGTGTGCCCCAGCCATCCTCTGTCCTCAGGGAGCCTGCTCTAGCACAGGGCCAGGAGGGTGACAGATTCAAGCTGTAGTGCGGAGAGGCTTTGTTCCAGGACCTGCGTGCCTTGAGGAGTGGGGGGGGGGATGCCCTTGCACAGTGAGGGGATGAGACACATCAAAGCACAGGGTCGGCCTGCCTGGGCAGAGGGCGGTTCCCGTGGACCCAGGCAGCAGGAGTGGAGTGGCACTCCCCCATGTGGACAGGGCACAGTTGCGAGGTGCAGCCCTGCACTCAAGAGGCTAAAGTGCCTGTAGGGTTAAGGGAGAGAGAGGAGCAGACCTGGCAGGGTCTGGGCCAAGCTGGAGGGCAGAGGCCTGGGCGCAGAGTCGGCTCCCATCCTGCCTGGGACCCTCCGCCACAAAACCAGCCACAAAGAACTCGCTCAAATAGTGCTTCCTGAAACCTGAGCTGATAACCCGAGATGTGACCATCCACCCAGTCTCCCAGTCCAGGACCCCGGCAGCCATCCTGAATCTGGCTTCTCACTGACCTCGCGCTCCCCATCGCCAGGCACGTCTCTTCCATGCCCAGGTACTTGTCGTCCCACCCCACCCCCTGTGCCACTGTCCCACGCTGCCTGCACCACCAGCCACACTCACCTGGACAACAGCAGCAGCCTTGCCAGGGAAGGGGCTCCTGGCTTGAGCCCCACGAGCCAAGCAAAAGCCACATCTGATGCTGCCCCTCTCAGCTTGGAACACCTGCTCCCAGGATAAAGTCCAAATCCTCTAGGAGGCTCCAAGTTTCTGTGTCATCTTTCACTCCCTGCCCAGGGAGGCTCAGCTGAACTGCACTTCCCCCAGGCTGAGGAAGGACTGAGCTGCCTCACCCCACACTGGGCGGTGCTGCCCAACTCTCCTGGGTCCCCAGCACAGAGCCTGATGCAAAGGAGGCGCTGACCTTGGCCTGTTGAATGAATAAATGACACCCCCCCGCTCCACTCCCAAATCCACACACCTGCACCTGCAGTCAGTGCTGCTGGGCTCTCAGAACTGGTCTGGGGTTCGAAAAAGTCTAGTCCTGCCTGGGCAAGGCACACCCCGATGAGGTGGTTCATGTACAGGAACTCGACGGGTCCCCCACAATGGGAGGGAAGTGGTGGAGAGCGGAGACACGGGGAAGGACTCCAGCCTTCCAAGCGCTCTGAGCAGGATGGCTGATGGTCCGGAGGAGACCCGGCAAGGAAGGAGGGGAAACAGGAAGGGATCTCGGTTCCCCCCTGGGTGCTCAGTGCCTGGCACCATGCCCGGCTGCTGCTGGCTCAAAGGATGGGCTGGAACCCTGGCTCCAACGCCCCCCGCCCCCAACTCTGGAATCCTGCTCTCTTGGAGGCAGAAAAGCGGGGGCTGGTAGCGCCGCCTCACAGGGATCTGGGGAAGTGACCGGGCTGCTCCTGGCCCAGATCCTACAGCTCCAGCTCTCTGGGAGCCCGAGCAAGGTCGTCCACCTCCTTCAGGAGAGGTGGCCTGGAGCAGGTGCACCTGGGGAGCCTCCGTGGAGCTGGAACAATGAGCCCTTTCTCTTTTCCCTTCCCAATCCACCTCTGCCCACCCCTGCCTTCGAGGGGCCGCGGCACCCTCGGCTCAGGACCCGACCGTCTCCACCGGGGGACACTCAAGAAGCCCTCACCAAATGGCACAGGGCACCATGCAGGGCTGTAGGCACCGGGCCCCTGCTCCTTCATATGGAGCCGCCAGTCTGTTCTTGCTCCTCTGATTAGTCTTTTCCCTCTGCTAGATCCCGAGAGCATTCCAGAAAAGGGCTGCAAGTGCCCAAATGTCCCACTGAGTGTGAGAAAGAAGAGAAAGGAACAGCAGTGACCAGACCATCACCACAAGGGGACAGAGTCATTCAGGAGTCAGGTGGCCAGGGTCCAGGCCTTAGCCATGCCACTAGCTTGCCGGGAGAGCCTGAGCACCAGGTGAGGTGCTCCATCTTGTCCCACCATCACGTGACCATTTCACAGAGGGGGAAACTGAGGTTTGGAGAGGGGACAGGACTCGCCCGAGGTCAGGCAGCAGCGAGCTGTGAGGAGGTCCTGGCTCAGCAGAGACCACGTGCGTGCCACTGCAGCTCACCAATGCTCAAGGCCTCCCCGTTCCTGCTGGACCTCAGTTTCCCCCACTGACCACCAGGGGCACAGACTGGATCTTCCAGCTTCTGGCCCACTTGAGTGTTCCAGGTTCTAGAAGGCCCACATTCTAGGTCTGCTGCTCCATCTTCCTCCTCTAAGTTCCGTGATCCCGCTTCTCTGGTCTGGATCACGGGGTTCTACTTTCCAGGTGCTGTGTTCTGGTGCCTGGTCCCCAAGTTCGCCTCTCAGAAAGGTCTGCAGCCCAGGCAGGTCCTCCAGCCAACATGCTTCATTTTCATTCCCTGTATTCTCTCCCAGCCCCCAGCAGTCGGGGCCCACGGGTCACCACCTGGAGCTCCGGTTCCGTCGGCCCTCGGGGCTGCTTTGGGGCATGAAAATGGCTGGGGAGGCCTGTCCCAGGCCCCAGATCACTGGGCTGAAGGGGATACTGGAGATCATCCTCACAGCTGGGCAGGAACACCCTTCCCCACTCTTCCCCGTGTCTCCAGGACCACGTTTCTGACCATCCCCAGCCCTGCCGGCCACTGCCCCCACCAGTCCGCACTGCGACAGCCCCCAAGATGGCACTTCCTGAGGACAGAGACGTTGGGTCATTTTTCTTTGGGGTCAGAGCCTGGTACTTCCTTAGTGGGTGTCTGTCAAACACTTGCAGAATGAATTAACCAGGTGTGCCCAGAGTCCCGGCAGGATTACACACTGTCACAGCCTCAAAGACCAGAGTTCACATATGACAGAGATGCTTGCGCTGTGTGTGCCTGCAGGTGATGCGCACAAAACACGTGCTCAAAAAGACAGACACATCACACCCTCAAGTCAGCAGATCTGTGCCCCTGGCACCTAGCCTGGGCCCTGGCACTTGGCTGAATAACAGCTGACCGAATGAATGGGTGCTCTGTACTAGGTATATGGGGGAGACGGAGATCGGAATCCTCACCCAGGATCAAGGCTCAGCTGTGATTCCAAAGACCATTTGCACGAGGTCGAACTTGACGACATTGTAGGGGGACCCCCTGGAAAGGCACTTCGGGGCCTGAGTCGGAGTCGGTAAGGAAGGCAGTCAACAGTGCTATGCACCCACCTGGGCACCCGGATGGAGGTGAAGCAAATAGCCCTAGGGCCACCTCTGGCTGGGAGGGGCAGAGGGCAGCCTGGGGTGGGGTGGGGTGGGGTGGGGTGGCTTTCCAGGTGGAGGTGGGAAGGCCTACACGGTAAGTGCCTTTGACTCAACTCTGTGAAGCAACGTTGTGGGGACACCACCTTGCAGCTAACATCTCACTTCACTTAGTTGGAACTCCTTGGTAAACTTGCGGGGCTTTTGGCGAAAGTGCCCTACTGTCAACTTTGTGGCGCAACCCTGTGGTGAAAAACATTGCACTAACATCAGGTTTCACTAAGCGAGAATATTTTGAAGACAAGTGCGGCACCTACAAACCAAGTGCCATATTCTCAACGCTGTGAAACAACCCTGTCGCCAAACCATGGTTCCACTAACATCTCGGTTCACCAAATTGGAAACGTTTGAGAAATCTATTGGGGGAAGGATCACGACAGTGACATATACTCGACTCCGTGAGAGAATATTGTGGGCAAACCATCTTTCAAACAACAACACTGTGGGGTTAACATCTCGTTTCCCTAAAATTAAAAGTTTTTCAAAACTATGTAGGGCTTATGCCCAAAGTGCAATACACTCAACTCTGTCAAACTGCACTTTGTGGAAAGCATCTTTCAACTACAATCTTGCGTCACTGATTTAGAAGTGTTTGGGAAATCTATGCGGAGAACAATTAAGAAAGGGAATTATAATTGACACCGTGAGAAGTTACTGTGGAAAAGCCATTTTTCAAATATCTTGTTTCACTGTTAGAAGTGTTTGAAAAACTGTGTGCAGCTTAGGCAGAAAGCGCGTGTCCTCTACTCTATGAGACAGCACTGTGGGATCAACATCTTTCAGTTAACCACAGAATGAACATGGTTTCAAACACTTTGCACGGCTTACGTGGAAGTAGCCATATACTTAACTCTGTGAACCAACCCCGTGGAGAAACAATCCTTCACTGAGTCAGAAGGGTTGGAATACACATGAGGGGCCTAGAAGGAGGGTGCCATATGCTCTACTCTGTGAAACAACACTCTGAGGAAACCGTCTTTCAACTAACATCTCGGTTCACTAAGTGTCTGAAAATGTCTGTGGGACCTATGCCGAAAATGCCTTCTATAGCACTTGGCGGAAACAGTCTTTCAAGGAACATCTTTTATCACTAAGGTAGAAGTGTTAGCAACCTTTCCGGAGATGGATGTGGAAAGGGACATTTACACGACACCTTGAGAGACATTGAGACAATCTTTCAAGTAGCATCTCATTTCACTGAGAACTCTCTGAAAACCTATGTGGGGCTTATGCGCGAAGTGCCTGCCATGTACTCAACTCTGAAACAACACGGTGGAGAAAGTATTTTTCAACTAACTTCTGGTTTCAAGAAGTGAGATGTCTTGCCAACCCTATGCGGGTTATATGCGTTCAGAAAGTGCCATGGACTGAAATCAGTGGAACAACACTGTGGGGAAACCCTCTTTCATCGCTAGTCTCATCTTTCACCTAGTTTCATCGCTAGGTGAGACGTGTATGAAAACCTACACCCGCCCTATGAAGAAAGTACCATATACTCACCTTTGTGAAAACACACCTTTCACCTGACATCTGGTTTTACAACGTTAACATAGTTTGAAAACACAGCCCAACATATTTTTCTACAAGTGAGCGTTTTTTTTCACAGAGTGGAATCACAATGAGAATTTGGTTACTTGGTTGGGTAAACTGTTTTGTCTTTGTTTTTGTTCTGTTTTAATTTTAACTGAGTAAACCCTACTCCATATCTTTAAATACCGATTTATATTGGTTTTCAATTTGTTTTTACTCTACTCATCATAGGGAAAAACTTCACCTGCTGACAGTGCCCTAAATAGTAGACAGAAATGAAAGCAACAAGTAAGCATAGAAGGAGGAGTGCTCTCTAACATTTTCCTTAAAAAAATCATAACACAGTGGCTGCACAAGTTGGCGTTCCAACCCACAGTCCAAGAGTGTTCCTCTTCCTCCATATCTCGCCAACAACTGTTGTTTCTTAGGAAGTTAATTTTAGCCATTCTAACAGGTGTGAGGTGGCCTCTCATTATGGTTTTGCTTTGCATTCCCTAATGAACAGTGATGTTGAACATCTTTCCATGTGTCTGGCAGCCATCTGAAAGTCTTAGGGAAAGAGTCTACTCATGTCTTCTACCCATTTCATAACTGGGCTATTTGTTTTTGGGTGTTGAGTTTCATAAGTTTTTTCCAGATTTTGTATCCTAACCCTTCATGAGATACGTCACTTGCAAATATTTTCTCCCAACCCTTAAAGTGCTTTGAGTTTTGTTGATTGTTTCCTTCACTATCTAGAAGTTTTTTTTTTTTTTTTTTTTTTACCTTGGTGAGAATATTACCCAGCCATCAAAAAGCATGGATTCTTGCCATTCATGACTACATGGTTGGAACTAGAATGTATTACGCCAAGCGTCATGAGTCCATCTGAAAAGCAACTATCATACCATTTCACTTATATGTAGAATTTAACATTTGGGAAGGTGCAAAAGAAAAGACGCGCTGAGCTTCCAGGTTCCATGCTGTGTTCGCCTACATCGGTTGTGGATCCCAGGAGCGTGGTGGTGTTTCAGACTTTGGTGTTGGGTCCCCATGGGGAGAGAGCCTTAGCTCTCTCTGATATTTGTTTATGTTTATTCATTTTTGAGAGAGCGAGACAGAATGCGACACCAGGCTCCAAGGTGTCAGCACAGAGCACACTCAAGAATAGAGAACAGTCTGATAGTACTTGATGGGTAGTGCGTGCGGGGGGTGTTGGTGAAATCGGAGATGGGGTTTAAGAGGTGTACTTGTCATAATAAGCACAGAGTGATATATGGAATTGTAGACCTGAAAGTAATATAACACTTCATATTAACTAATTGAGTGTGCTTCTTGATTGTCTATTGCCTCTCTCTCTCATTTTTTCCATTTGGTTGTTTGTGACTTTAATGCCACATATGAGTAAAATTATTGGATGGTATTTGTCTTTTTCTGACTGACTTATTTCACTTAACATCATACTCTGTACCTCCATCCATGTCCTATAGATGAGTATCTATAGATACAGAGGTATAGATATAGATATATGTAGGTAGGCATATATGAATGTATATACATGGATATAGAGAGAGAGATGGATATATAGATGGATAGATGGATATATAAGTGGATACACATTTATGTGGATATACACCTATGGATATATATACCTAATTGGAGGTAAACAAACCAAAAAGAAAATACACAGTGAAGAAGAAAGAACATTGAGGACATATCCAATCATTTACTAGGTGAAGAAGCTTAACCAAACCAGGTTACGTTTGCCAGCAGCTTTCTGTATTTTTGCTAAATTTTGTTTATTCATTGTGTTGAGGGCAGAAGGGAGGGTGCCGGTTAGAATCAGTCTTTGGCCCCCAAGTCACATAATTCGATGGCCCCTGTAAGGGAGGCCTCAGGAATCCTCTCGGGCAGCTGCAGCTGGGCTTGGGAAATGACATACTTGGGGCATGACCTTCCAGGGGCCGAAGTCAGACATTTAACTGACTGAGCCACCCAGGCGCCTCCTTATTTGGATAATTTCAAATGATCTGTGTTTCATCTCACTGATTCTTTATTCTGCTTTGTCAAACCTGAGAGTGAAGCTCTCTACTGAATTATTCAGTTACTGCATTCTACCGGGTCGCAAAGTTCTTATTGCTGTATTTAAAAATAGTGTCTGTTGACCTTCTCAGTTTCTTCTTGCGTTGTCTTCCTATTGTTAAATTGTTTTTATGTGTTTTCTTTTAGCTCCATGATCATCTTTAGAACAACTGTTTGAATGATTTGTTGAACAAGCCGTGGATCTCCATGACTTTGCGGCCAGTTACTGGAAGTTTACTTTATTCCTTTGGCGGAGTCATTTTTCCTTAAATCTTTGTGATTCCTATCGCATTTTGTACATCTGTGCATTTAAAGAAGTAATCACCTCTTCTGGACTTTATGGCCTGACTTTGATACGGTAAGACTTTCACCTCAGAGTGGGGGCATGTTTATACAGAACCCCAAGTGTAGGGTGTGGATGACACTGGGGCTTTGGCTCAAGCCACTGAGATCCACAGCATCTACAACCCTGTGGTCCTTGGTAAGCGTTCGAGGGGTCCACAGTGACTTAAAGGGCACTTGTGACCTGTGTTGGGTAAGTTTGTGGTATATGCATGGTGTGTGGTGTATATGTGGTGTGTGTAATGCATGTGTGAGTACATGGTGTACGTGTGATGTATGTGCGTATATAGTATTCATGTGGCCAATGCGGTGTGCAAGGTGTGTGGTATGTGCAGGGTGTGCGAGTCTGTGTGTTGTATCTTGGTAAAGTACTTTTGTCGTGTGTGGTGTATTTTTCATAAATGTTTTGTATTTGTGTGTTGTGTGTTCGTGTATGGTGGTAGGTGTGATACAGGTGTGGTGTTTGTGTGTAATATGTTGTACTGTGTGGTTGCATATTATTTGCAAAATTGTTTCCCGGAAGTGCAGTTTCACCGAGTTATGTGGCACTCTCTGCATAGATTCCGCATAAGTTTTCAGACACTGCTGAGTGAAACGAGATGTTATCTAGGAGATGGTTTACCCACAATGTTCTTTCCCAGAGGTGTCTATACGGCACTTACCTTTGTAGGCCCCGCATATGTTTCAAACAGTTTTCACTTAGTGAAACAAGATATCAGTTGAAAGACTATGTCGCTACAGCGTTCTTTCACATAATTGAGTATATGGCACGTTCCTCATAGGCACCGCATAGGTTTTCAAACGCTTCTAACTTAGTGAAACCAGATTTTAGCTGCAATAGGGTTTCTCGACAGTGATTTCAAAGAGTCGAAGTATATGACACCTTCCTCATCGTTCCCAACAAAGTTCCTCAAACACTTCTAGCATAGTGAAACAAGATGTTAGTTGAAAGTTGGTTTCCCAAACTACTGCTAGAGTTGAGTATATGGCCCTTTCTTCATAGGTCCCACGTAAGGTGTTCAAAAAGTTCTCAGTGAAACAAAATTTTGGTTGAAAGATGGTTCCTCCACGGTATTCTTTCAGAGTATCGAATACATGTCACTTTCCACATCGTTCCCCTCATAGGCTTTCATACGCTTCTAACTTAATTATACAAGATGCTGGTTAAAAGTTATGTTCCCCAAAGTGCTCTTTGACACAGTTGAGTATATGGCACTTTCCACATAGGCCCCGCATAGGTTTCCCGACACTTCTAACTTAGTGAAATAAGATGTTGGTTGAAAGATGGTTTCTCCATAGGATTTTTTTTTAACAGTGGCTGGTATATATCACCTTCTGCATCCTTCCCCGCATAGGTTTTCAAATGATACAAGATGTTGGTTGAAAGACGGTTTCTGCAAAGAGCGGTTTGGCAGAGTTGAGCATGTGGCACTTTCGGTATAGGCCCTGCATAGTTTTTCAAACAGTTCTAACTTAGTGAAACGAAATGTTATCGTTGAAAGATGGTTTCCCCACAGTGTTATTTCATAGGGTTGAGCATATACATGGCACTTTCCGCATAGTTCCCGCATGAACTAGAAGTGTTCCCGCATGAATTAGAAGTGTCAGACACTTCTAATGTAGAGAAACGAGATGTTAGTTGAAAGAACGTTTCCCCACAGTGTCGTTTCACAGAGTATACGGTACTTACTTTGTATTCCCTGCACGGGTTTTCAGAGTTCTCAATGAAGTCGATGTGAATTGAAAGAATTTTACACCACAGCGTTGCCCCACAGAGTGGAGTATATGGGATTTTACCTTGTGGCCCCATAAAGGGTCACAAACACATCCATGATTGTGGAAGCAGAGGTTTCTTGAAAGCTTCTTTTAAACACAGTAGTTTTTCACTGAAGTGAAGGTTTGGCACTATCCGGCGAGGCCCGGCATGTGTATTCAAACACTTCTAACTCAGTGAAACCGCATGTTTCACTGAGGTGAGCGTATGGCACTTTCCGTCTAGGCCCCGCGTTAGGTTTCCAAGTTTCCAAGTTAGTTGAACCCGACGTTAGATGAAAACGTTGGTTTCCCCCAAGCGCTGTTTGACAGAGCTGGGTATGTGGCACTTGTGTTCCAACGCTACTCCCTTAAGTTATACAAGAGTTTAGTTGGAAGCTGGTTTCTCTACAGGATTCTTTAGCTGTGGCTGGTATATGTCACTTTCCACATCTTTGCCCACGTTGGTTTTCAAACACTTCTAACGCAGTGCAGTTTGACAGAGTTGAGTATACGGCACTTTCCACATAGGCACCTCAAGCTTTCAAACACTTCTAAGTTATAAAAGACTTAGTTGGAAGAGGTTTTCCCCCTCAGTGTTGGGTCACAGAGTTCAGTACCTGGCACTTGCTGCATAGAGCCTGTGTACTTTTCAGACACTTTTAGTGAAACCAGATGTTAGTGGAAAGATCATTTCACCACAACGTTGTTTCACAGAGCTGAGTACATGGCACTTAGCGGTTAGGCTTCTCTTACGTTTCCAAACACTTCTGAGAGCGTCCAGATAGTAGTTGAAAGACTACTGTGACCGTTTCCCCACAGGGTTGTTTCACAGAGTTGAGTGTACGGCAATATCCGCGTAAGCCCCGCCTGTGTTTTCAAACACTTGATGTCAGGAGATTGTCTCCCGACAATGCTGTTTCACAGAGGTGAGTATGCGGCACGTTCGGTGTAAGCCACCAGGGTTTTCAAACACCTCTTAGTAAAGCAAGAGATTGTTTGGAAGATGGAGTGCCCCCAGTGTTCTAGCACAGTGTTGACTGTATGGTACTTTCCGCACAGGTCCCTCATAGTTTTCAAACATTTTACCTTAGTGAAACCAGATATTAGTTGAAAGATGGCTTCACCACACCTTTGTTTCACACAGTTGAGTGTGTGGCACTTAGCGCTCAGGTTTCTCTTAGGTTTCAAACACTTCTAATGTAGGTAGTTGAAAGACGGCTTCCCCACAGGGTGGTTTCACAGAGGTGAGAATATGGCACTATCCTCATAGACCCAGCATGGCTTTTCAAACACTTGTAACTTGGTAAGTCCAGATGTTAGTTGAAGGACAGTTTCCCCACCATGTTGTTTCACAGAGTTGAGTATGTGACACTTATTCTCATCGCCCTAACCACACAGGTTTGCAACCACTTCTAGTGAAACCAGATGTTAGGAGAAAGAAGGTTTTTTCCCCCCACTGTCTTGTTTCACAGAGCTGAGTATATGGCACTTTTGGTGTAGACCCCGCATCGTTTTCAAGCACACCTAACTTAGTGAACTAAGATGTTAGTTGAAGGACGGTGTCCCCAAAGTGTTGGTTGACACATTTGAGTGTAAGGTACTTTCCGTGTAGGTTCCGCATAGGTTTTCAAATACGTCTAAAAGTGATGCCGGATGTTATTTGAAAGATGGGTTCACCACACTGGTGTTTTACAGAATGGGGCAGAGGGCACTTTCTGGGTAGAACCGAATAAGTTTTCAAACACATCTAACTAACTGAAACGAGAGGTTAGCTGACACATGGATTCCCCACAATGTTGTTTCACAGACTTGACTAAGTGGCACTTTCGATGCAGGCCTTGCATGGGTTTTCAAACACACTCTGACTTTGTGAAACAAGATGTTCGTTGGACGGTAGTTTCATCACACTGATATTCACACTTTTGCGTTTATGACTCTACAGGGTTAGGCCTCTCACAGGATTTCAAACACTTCTACAAAAACCAGACGGTAGTTGAAAGATGATTTCCCCACCTGGGTAGTTTCACAGAGTTGAGTGTATGCCACTATTCCCATAGGCCCCGCATGTGTTTTCAAACACTTGAAACTTAGTGAAACCAGATATTAGTTGAAAGATCGTTTCACCACACTGATACTCACAGTCTTGAGGCTGTGGCACTTCAGGGTTAAGCCTCTCATAGGATTTCAACACTTTTAACTCCAGGAAACCAGATGGTAGTTGAAGGACAGTTTCCTCGCCGTGTTTTTTCACAGAGTTCAGTACATGGCCCTTTGGGGGGGGGGGGTCAGCCCTGCATAGTGTTCAAACACCTTTAGGGAAACAGGATGTTAGCTGGAAGGTGGTTTCTCCACAGTATTCCCTCCCGATGTCGAGTATATGTCAGTTTCCCCGTGGTTCCCCGCATAAGTTTTCAAGCGATTCTATGTTGGTGATGCAAAATGTTAGCTTCAAAGATGGTTTCCGCAACGTGCAGGTTGACGGAGTTGAGTATATTATATATGGCACTTGCCTCCTGGGCCCCGCATGGTTTTTCAAATGCTTCCACCTTAGGGAAATGAGATGTTGGTTGAAAGACCGTCTCACCACACTTGTTTCACAGAGTCGAGTATACGGCACTTTCTGCAGAAGGCCCAATTTTCCCAACACTTCTAACAGTGAAACAAGATGTTAGTTCAAAGGTGGATTCTCCACGGTGTTGTTGGACAGAGTTGAGCATATGGCACCTTCTGCATAGGCCCTGCGTTGGTTTTCCAACAACTCTAACTGAAAGGTGATTTGGGTTGAAAGATGGTTTCCCCACAATGTTATTTCCCAGAGCTGAGTGTACAGCACTTTCGGCGTAGGCCCCTCATTGGTTTTCAAATAATTGTAACCTAGTGAAACTTGATGTTAAGTGAAGGATCGTTGCCCTAGAGAGCTGCTTGATAAAGTTGAGTATACGGAACTCTCCACCTGGGCTCCGCAAAGGTTTTCAAACCCTTCTAACAGGGAAATGAGATGTTAGTTCAAAGATGTTTTCCCCACAGTGCTTCACAGAACTGAGTACATGGCACTTTCCGCATATGCGGAAAAGGGTTTTCAAACACTTCTAACTTCGTGAAACCTTATGTTAGTTGAAAGATGTTTCTCCACCCTGTTGTTTCACAAAGTTGAGTAGATGGCAACCCCTTCATAGTTCCCCGCATGGCTTTTCAAGCACTTCTAAGTGAAACAAGATGTTAGTTGAAAGATGGATTCCCCGAAGTGTCGTCTGACAGAGTTGATTATATGGCACGATCTGCGTAGGCCCTGCACTGGTTATCACATACTTCTAACCTAGTAAACAGAGTTGAGTAACATGGTATTTTCTGTGTGGACCCCGCATGGGTTTTCTAACAATTCTCATTTATTGAAACCAGATATTTGCTGAAAGACTGGTTTCACCACAGTCTTTTCTCACAGAGTTGAGTGTATGCATTTCCGCATAAGCCCCGCATAAGGTTTTCAAACACTTCACGTTTACTGAAATAAGATGTTAGTTGACGGGTGGGTTCCCCACAGTGTTTCATACACTTCAGAATATGGCACTTCCGGTTTAGTCCCCACGTGGGTTTTCAACTCAGTTTCGGTGTGGGCCCCACGAGCATTTTCAAACACTTCCAACTTCGTTGAACCAGGTGTCATTTTGAAAATTGGTTTGTCTGCAATGATGTTTCACAAAGTGAGTAAAGGCCGCTTTCGTTATAGTTCTATGTCTAGGATCTCAACGCTTCTAACTTGGTGAACATGTTAGTTGAAAGATGTTTCAGCACAGTGATTTGGCACAACGTTGGGCATGGGGCACTTTCCATAAGTACGCCATTTTTCAAGACGCATCTTGTTCCACTGAGATGTGTTTGAAAACCTACGAGGGAAACTATGAGGAAATGGCATATACTCGACACTGACTTTCAACTCACATACACATCTTCACTAAGATGAAAGTGTTTGAAAACCTATGCAGAGCTTACGCTGAACATGCCGTACATCAACTCTGGGAAACAGTTTACTGAACCATCATTCAGCTAACCTCTCGTTTCACAATGTTGAGAGAGTTTGAAAACCCACGCGGGACCTACAGGGAAAGTGGCGTATACTCAACTCTATGAAACAACACTGTGGGGGGAATTGATCTTTCACCCACCATCTGGTTTCACTAAGAGTTGTTTGAAAAGCAAGTCGGGGACTATGCAGAAAGTGCCTTATACTCAAATCAGTGAAACAACAGTGTGGGGAACCAGCTTTCAACAAGCCTTCGGTTTCACCAACTTAGAAGTGGTGGGAAACTTACGCGGGGTACTCCGAGAGACGTGCCATACACTCAACTCGGTGAAACCACGCTGTGGTGACATCGTCTTTCAACTACCATTGTAAGTGCCATTACTCAACTCTGTGAAACAACATTGTGGGATAACTATCTCTCAATTAGCAACTTGTTTCCCTAAGTTAGGAGAGTTTCAAACATATGCTGGGAACTATGTGGAAAGCGACATGGACTGGACTCAGTGAAAAAATACTGGAAGAGAAACCATCTTGCAAATTACATAAGGTTTCACTCTGTTAGAAGTGTTTGAAAACCTATGCGAGGCTTATGCATAAAGTGTCATATATCCAACTCGGGCAAATAACACTGTGGGGCAACAACCATCTTTCAACCATCATCTTGTTTCACCACGTTAAAAGTGTCTAAAAAACTCACGCAGGGGCACTTTTGTGCTCACTTTTGTGTCCGGTGAAAGAGTTGTCTGATGGAAACATCTATCAACTACCATCTGGTTTCCGTAAATTAGTGTGTTTGAAAGCCGCAGCGGGGCCCACATCAAATGTGCCATATACACGACTGTAGGAAACATTGTGGGGAAACCATCTTTCAGCTAACAGCTCGTTTCACTACGGGACAAGTGTTTGAAAACCCATGCAGGGCCTAGGTGGAAGAAGCCATATACTCAACTCTGAAACAACACTGTGAGGTAACCATCTTACAATTAACACCTTGTTTCCCCAAGGGAGAAGAGTTGGGAAACATGCACGCGTCCTACACGGAAAGAGCCATATACTCATACTCATAAACACTGTGGGGGAAACCATCTTTCAAGTATCGCCTTGTTTCATTAAGTTACAGGAGTTTGAAGACCCCTGTGGGGCCTAAGGGAAAAGTGCCTTATACCTAACTTTGCAAAACAAGACTGAAAGGAAACATCTTTCAACTAGTATCTCTTTGTCACAAAGTCAGAGGTCTTTGAAAACCCATGCCCGGCCGATGCGGATGGCTCTATGTAGTCTGTGAAAACAACCCTTTGTGAAACCTCTTTCAACTCACATCTTGTTTCACTAAGTTACAGTGTTGTAAAACCCATGCAGTGTTTATGCGGAAATTGCCATAAACGTCACTGTGAAAAAACAATGTGGTGAAAGCTTCTTTAACTACCATCTCATTTCACAAAGTTACAAGTGTTTGAAAACTTACGCAGGGCCTAGCAGGGAAAGTGCCATAAACTCAACTCAGTGAAACACTAGGGAAAACAGTCTTTCATTTAACATCTGGTTTCACAAAATTACAAGTGTTCGAAAATACACGCGGGGCCTATGGGATTGTGCCGTACACTCAACTCTGTGAAACGACCCTCTGGGGAAACCGTCGTTCCACTACCCCTGGCTGTCACTAAGGTAAAAGTGTTTGAAAACGCACGCGGGGCCTATGCACGAAGTGCCATATACTCAACTCTGTGAAACATTACAGTGGTGAAACCATCTCTCAACTAACCTCAGGCTTCACTTAGAAGTGTTTGAAATCCCAGGCGGGGCTTATAAGGGAGTGTGCCATTATACTCAACCCAGTGAAATAACACTTGGGGAAAACAATCTTTCACTCAACATCGGGTATCACTAAATTGCAAGTGTTGGAAAACGCCTGTGGGGCCTTGGGGGATAGCGCCATATGCTCAACTCTGTGAAAAAACACGGTGGCAAAACCACTTTTTGTTACACGAAGTCAGAATTGTTTGAGAACCCATGCGGGACTACACCAACACTGTCACGTACTCAACCGTGTGAAACAACAGTGTGGCGATTCCATCTTTAAACATACGTCTGGTTTCACTAAGGTAGCACTGTTTGAAAACGCTTGTAGGGGCTACAAAGAAATTGGCGTATATTCAACTCCGTGTAACAAACACTATGGGGAAACAGTCTTTCAACTAAAATCTTGTTTCACTAAGGTAGAATTTTGAAAAAACGCTTGCGGGGTTTATGCATTGACATTTTGTTCAACTCTCTCAAAAAGCACTTTGCAGAAACCATCTTTCAACTAACATCTCATTTCACTGTTAGAAGGGTTGGAAACCCTACGCGGGGCCTATAAGGAAAGGGCCATTGACTCCGTCAGACGACACTGTGGTGACACCGACTTTCAAAAAACATCTAGTTTCATTAAGTTAGAAGTGTTGGAAACCCATACAGGGCTTCCACGGAGCGTGACATATACTCAGCTCTATGAAACACTGTGGGGAAACCATTTTCCAAGTTAACATCTTCTTTCACTAAGTTAGAAGTGTTTGAAACACTCTGTGGGTCTTATGCATAAAGTGCCATAACCTCAACTCTGCCAAGCAGCCTTTTGGGGATACCGTCTTTCAACCAACATCTTGTTTTACCAAATTAGAATTGTTCAAAATTCTTTGTGGGGAATGATGAAGAAAGTGACCTTATACTTGACTGGAAAAAATTCTCTTGAGAAACCATCTTTCAACTCATATCTGGTTTCATTAATTTACAAGTGTTTCAAAACCCTATACGGGGTCTATGGAGAAAGTGCCATACCCTCACCTCTGTCAAGCAACCCTGTGGTGAAACCATCTTTCAACTAACATATGGTTCCACTAAGGTAAAATTTTTGAAAATATTTGCGAGAAATTATGAAGTGCCATATACTCAGTTGTGTTTGACAATACTGTGGAGAAACCATCTTTCAAATAACTTCTTGTTTCACGAAGTAAACCTCTGCGGAAACATAGGGGAATGGCACAGACACAGCGCAGTGAAATAACATTGTGGGGGGACGTTCTTTCAACTAATCTCTTGTTTCACTAAGCGGACTAGTGTCTGAAAACCCACGCGGCAACGCTGACGCAAGTGCCATACACTCAACTCTGTGAAAACAGACTGTGGACAAACTGTCTTTCAACATCTTTCTTGAAGTAGGAAGTGACTGAAATCTAGGCTGACGTATATTGACATTGCCACACACTCACCTCCTTGAAGGAACACCCATTGAGAAAGCATCTTTCAGCTAACGTCTCTTTTCTTAGTGAGTGGTGTGTAAATCTTTTATAGGGAAACCGAATGACGTATACTTAATTCTGGAAAAAACACTATCGCGAAAGCTTCTTTCAGCCAAATTTTTGCTTCACTGTTTCCACATGTGGAAAACTAATTGCTTTCACGAAGTTAGAATTGGTTCGAAAATCTGGCCTAAATATATAATGACAGCGACATCCTCTGACTCTGAAATTAAACAATGGAG